>NW_028274817.1:22445681-22597196 GCF_037043125.1 Eumetopias jubatus | reverse complement strand
ACTTGCTATCTAACGATTTGCTTTACATGGGGGGGCGGGGGGGTGAAGACATTTGTTCTGTAAACTGCATTAAGAAAAAAAAAACACATATTAAGGGATGAGTGGCAATTAGGTTCAGCAAGAAATTTTCCAAAAAGTACCTTCAAGATCTTTCTCAAAACCAAAAGAGAATGTTGTGGTATTATTTTTTTTTCTATTGTAAGACTTTAAAATAGAAATGGGTAGGGCTTTAACTGAATTTTTAAATTTTTCTATTTGCTTGACATTTTGATAGGGATGTGGATTTTCAATGACTTGTGTTTTGTTGCTTTTATAATTCTCAGGATTTATATCTATATGTTGGGTCTTATAACTTCTGAGAGTTCTAGAGCTGTAAACATATGAAGTCATGTGGATCTGAGATCCTAAGTTCTCACCCTGCATTGAGGCTTTCATTATGCAATTGTTTCTCTCAAGTTCAGGCTTCCATTAATCTCTTCCCCATTCCTCTCTAACTCACACTCTGCCTATTTATCCAAACTAGAAAACGAGAATCATCTTTGACTCTAAAATTCCTTTTCTCTACATCTAGTCGGTTACCATGTCCTGTAAAAATACTCTCTATTTTTTTTTTCCTTTGCCACTGTGGAAGTGTTGGTTCTTATTATTTTCTACTTGGATTATTACGAATCCTTCTCACTGGTATTCCTGGCACTCCATGTTCCTTTTCCAGTTATTACTGCAATCACCAGAGTGCTCTTTCAAGAATATGGATTGCATAATCTTATTCTATAGCCAGAGTAAACAAATCAGAACTTTGCAAGCCAAATCTGACATAAAATCTTTTAATGGCTGTCTATAAGCTACAAGATAAAGTATAATATTCTTAGCATAACATACAAAATACTTTGGTTAAGCCCTTATCTACATTTATAGATAATAACCATCCAGGGTCCTAAATATCCCTATATCCTAACATCCCAACCATATTAAACTTCTATTTATGGTACACACATCCACACACCCTCCCACACACATGCACACACCCACGTGCATGCACACACACATACCAAATGATCTTTCATATCTCCTTGCTGTTTCTAATTGCTTGGAAAAAATCATCGATATTGTTCAAGACTTGGCTAAAAAGTCATCTTCTCTGGGAAGACTTTTCTTGACTAACTTATGCACAATTAGTTGTCCTTTGCTTTCCTTTAAGTGTAACCCCATAGCACTTTGGTAATATTTATGGCATTATATTTTTATTATTTTTTATCTTCTGTCCCAACTTTCCCCCAGCTGTGAACTTCGGAGATGGGAATTACACTTTTTTCACTCTGTAGTCTCAGGACTTAGCATAGGTCTGGCTAAATGCTGGAACATACTAGGAAGCTAATATTTTCCAGCTAAATAATGAAGGAAAGAAGGAATAACAAACAAACCAAGAAAGAAAATTTTAAAAAAGTGTAAATCTATCCAAATCCAGTACAACACTCAATGTAATCACAAATCATACACATAATCAGAAAATATCCAAAATTTTTCCTTGTCACTAAAGAGGTAAACTGCACAAGGTAAACTGCAAATTAATTTGTCTCTTAATATGGCAAAAAAGGTTCTTGTCATCCTTAACACCCACCATATTTTGGTGTTCCCACCAGTGTTCCCACCATATTTCACAAATAAGATTATGGTGATAATGATTATAACAGTAAGTAACATTTACTGAGAGCTTTCATTGTGCTAGGCACTGTTTAATGTACATTGCTCATATTTTCTCACTTAATTCTCATAACAACTCTATCGGACAGCTAGTATTATTATTTTTCTTTTTTTATCATGTTATGTTAATCACCATACATTACATCATTAGTTTTTGATGTAGTGTTCCATGATTCATTGTTTGTGTATAACACCCAGTGTTCCATTCAGTACATGCCCTCTTTAATACCCATCACCAGGCTAACCCATCCTCCCACCCCTCTCCCCTCTAGAACCCTCAGTTTGTTTCTCAGAGTCCATAGTCTCTCATGGTTCATCTTCCCCTCTGATTTACCCCCTTCATTTTTCCCTTCCTGCTATCTTCTTCTTTTTCTTCTTTTTTTTTAACATATAATGTATTATTTGTTTCAGAGGTACAGGTCTGTGATTCAATAGTCTTACATAATTCACAGTGCTCACCATAGCACATACCCTCCCCAATGTCTATCACCTAGCCACCCCACCCCTCCCACCCCCCCACCACTCCAGCAACCCTTAGTTTGTTTCCTGAGATTAAGAATTCTTCATCTCAATGAGATCATATAATACATGTCTTTCTCTGATTGACTTATTTCGCTCACCATAATACCCTCCAGTTCCACCCACATCGTTGCAAATGACAAGATTTCATTCCTTTTGATGGCTGCATAATATTCCATTGTGTATATGGACCACATCTTCTTTACCCATTCATCTGTCAATGGACATCTTGGCTCTTTCCATAGTTTGGCTATTGTAGACATTGCTGCTATAAACATCGGGGTGCAAGTACCCCTTCGGATCCCTGCATTTGTATCTTTGGGGTAAATACCCAGTAGTGCAATTGCTGGGTCATATAGTGGCTTTATTTTCAACTTTTTGAGAAATCTCCATTCTGTTTTCCAGAGTGGCTGCACCAGCTTGCATTCCCTCCAAAAGTGTAGGAGGGTTCCCGTTTCTCTGCATCCCTGCCAACATCTGTCATTTCCTGACTTGTTAATTTTAGCCATTCTGACTGGTGTGAGGTGGTATCTCATTGAGGTTTTAATTTGGATTATTATTCTCATTTCATAGATTGAAAGTAAACTGACACAGCTATCTGCACTTTACCATATACCAAGAGAACTTCAATATAATGCCACTGGATTATAACTGAAAGAGCTGTAAGACATATGTTTTCTAAGGGGTAGTTGGAGAAACACAAAGTTAAGAAGGGAAAAATAAACAAAGATATTAGAGAAATGTGAAGTCTCTGGCACATATAGCTACAACAAACATCAAACAAAACCCAAATCTTAACTAGTATACCATAAAACCTTACACTGAAACCTTATTTGCCTCATTTTTATTACCCAAAACAACATGTTTAGCTTTTAACAAAAAATTACAAGCAAACCAAAAGGTAAGGAAAAATATACTTTAAAGAGACAAAGTAAGCATCCGAATTAAATTCAGATATGACAGATATATTGACATCATCAGAAGGGAATTTAAAATGACCATGATTAAAAAGCTAAGAGTTCGAGTGGAAATGAAGCCAAATGGCAAGAAAGAGATGGGTAATGTAAGCAGTAAGGCAGAATAAAAGGGAATCTTAGAAAACGAAAATAACAACAACACTGTATAGAAATAAAAAATGCCTTTGATGGGCTCTTCAGTGATTCAACTATGTCAAGGAAAAGAATTAGTGATCTTGAAGATAGGTCTATAGAAACTTCCCAAACTAAAATGCAGAGAGTAAAAGGAATAAATATTTAAAAATAAAATATCCAAGAACTGTAGAGTAGTTTTGAAACATATACCATATTTAATTGAAATAATAGGAGAAAAAGAGAATAGAGCATAAAAAGTATTTGCAGAAATAATAGTCTAGAACTTTCCAAAATTAATGATGGAACTCAAACTACAGATCTAGGAAGCACAAATAACACTAGGCAGAATAAATACCAAACCAAATCAAACCAAACCAAACAAAACCCACTTAGGCATATCATATTCAAACTGCAGAAACTAAAGAGAGAAAAAAAATCTTGAAAAGAGCTAGGGGTAAAACAAATCTGTAGAGGAACAAAGATAATACTTAAAGCAGACTTATCATCAGAAACCATGTCAGCAAGAAGAGAACTGAATGAAATATTTCAAGTGTTAAAAGAAAAAAAAAAAAACTCCACCAAACTAAAATTTCCAGAGAAATTATCATTCAAAAGTAAAAGTGATATACCTTCTCAGAGAACAAAAATAAAAGTGATTTATTGCAATCAGACCTGCCTTGTAGGAAATTGTTAAAATATTTTCTTCAGGAAGAAAGAAAAAATATATAAGTCAGACTTGGATTGACATAAAGAAAGCAAGAGCATCAGAGAAGGAATAAAGGTGAAATAAAATATTTTATTTTTCTTATTCTTAATTGATCTAAAAGGTAACTGTTGAAATGGTGATAGTAATGATACATCAAGTGATTATAGATCATGGAAAATGAAAGTGAATGACAATAATATTATAAAGGAGGGGAGAGAGGAAATGGGAATATGCTGTTATAAGTTACCTGCACTACAAAAGAGGTGTAATGATGTTATTTGAAGGTATACTTAGATTAGTTAATAATGTGTATTGTAAACTCTATGGCAACATCTAAGTTTTACTAAAAATATGTATAATTAATATGCTAAAGGAGGACATAAATTAGAATCATATAAAATGCTCAATTAAAACCAGAGAAGGCAGAAAAAGAAGCCTCTGGCAATAAATAGAAAAAAAGTTACAAAAAGTGTTGATATAGGGGCACCTGGGTGGCTCAGTCAGTTAAGCATCTGATTCTTGATTTTGGCTCATGCCATGATCTCAGGGTCATGAGATGGAGCCCCACACTGGGCTTCATGCTGGGCATGGACCCTGCTTAATATTCTCTTTTCCCTCTCCCTCTGACCCCTACACTCTCTCTCTCTCAGAAAAAAAATTGTTGGTATAAATCAAAATTAATCAATAATCACTTTAACTATGAATGATGTAAACATGCTAATTAACAGACAGAGATTTAACCAAGGCAGTGAAAGACTTGTTTACTAAAAATAAACATTGCTGAAAGGAATTGAAGAAGACACCAATAAATGGAAAGATATCTTGTGTTCATAGGTAGAAAGACTTAAAACTGTTAAGATGTTAATATTGCCCAAAGTGATCTACAAATAAACACAATTATGAAATTTTCAACAGTCTGTTTTTTTTTTCAGAAATAGAAAAGCTAATCTGAAATTCATACGAAATTGCAAGGGTTCCCCAATTGTCAAAACAATCTTGAAAAAGAAAAGAAAGTTGGGAACTCCTACAGCCTGACTTCAAATCTTGCTACAAATCTACAATAATCAGAAGAGTGTAAGGACAGACATAGAACCCAATGGCATAAATATAGGTGTCTGGAAGTAAATTAATATATCAATGGCCAATTTACTTTAAAAAAAAGATTTTATTTATTTATTTGAGAGAGAGAGAGCATGAGCAGGAGGGAGGAGCAGAGGGAGAGAGAGAGAAGCAGATTCCCCTGAATAGGGAGCCTGATGCAGGATTTGATCCCAAGACCCTGGGATCATGACCTGGGCTGAAGGAAGATGCTTAAGTAACTGAGCCACCCAGGCACCCATCAATGGCCAATTGACTTTTGACCAAGGTTTGAAGTTCATTCAGAGAGTAAAGAACAGTCTCTTCAATAAATAAATGTGTTTGGACAACTGGATTTCTACATGTAAAGTAATTCAGGCTACTACCTCACAGAATTAACATAGACCAATAACCTAAATATAATAATTTAAACCATAAAAATCTTAGAAAAAGTAGAGGTTAATCTTGTTTTGGGATTTGGCAATGTATTCTTAGATATAACAGCAAAATCACAAGACACAAAAACACAACAAAACAAAAAAGATAAATTGGACTTTATCAAAATTGAAATCTTTTGTTCATCAAAGACATTATCAAGAAAGTAAAAAAAAAATCTACAGAATACACAAAAGTATTTGCAAATTCTATAACTAAGACTTTATATCCAGAATATATTTTTAAAAATCCTACAATTCAACAACAAAAGCAACCTAATAAAAAAATGTGCAAAGGACTTGGGCAGACCATTTTTCTAAAAAGGATATACAAATGGCCAAGAAGCTCATCCAAAGACTTCTTGTATTAGTTAGTTCAGGGTGTTAAAACAAAATACCATAAATTGGGTGGCTTATAAACAAAAGAAATGTATTTCTCACAGTTCTGGAGGCTAGGAAGTCCAAGAACAAGGTGACTACAGGTTCAATGTCTGGTAGAGTCCTGCTTTCTCTTTCATAGACAGTCGTCTTCCTGCTATGTCCTCACATGGTAGAAAAGGTAAGGAAGCTCTTTGAGATCTCTTTTATAAGGGCACTAATCCCATATTTATGGGCTGTGCCCTCATGACTTAATCATCTCCCAAAGGCCCCCATATCCAAATATCATTACATTGGGGATTAGGTATTAAACATGTGTATTTGGAGGGGTACACAAGCATTCAGTTCATGGCAATGCCCAACATCACTAGTCTTTAGGTAAATGTAAATTAAGATTATAATGAAATTCCACTTCACACTTACTAAGACGAGTATAAGGAAAAAAATACAAGTTGGTGAGGATGTGGAGAAATTGGAACCCTAACGCATTGCTGGTAGGGATGTAAAATGGTGAATCCACTGTAGAAAAACAGTTTGGCAGTTTCTCATAAAGCCAAATATGAAATCACCATATGATAGTAATTCTATTTCTGGATGTATATGCAAAAGAAATACGGACTCAAAGAGATATTTTTGCACCAATGTTCACAGCGGCCTTATTCACAATAACCAAAAGGTAGAAATAACCCAACTGTCCATTAACAGATGAATGGATAACCAAAATATGATGTATCTATATGATGAAGTGTTTTTCAACCATCAAAATGAATGAATTCTGGAGCATGCTACATTATGAATTAACCTTCAAAATATGCTAAATGAAATAAACCAAACACAAAAGGACAAATATTTTATGATTAACTTATATAAAATATATAGTATAGGCAACTTCTTAGAGACAGAAAGTAGATTAGAGTTTCTAGGGATTGAAGTGATGGGGAAATGAGGAGTTATTACTTATGGCTAGAGTTTTGTCTGGAGTGCTTTGGAAATAGTGGTGATAGTTGTACAACATTGTGAATTTAATTAATGCCAGTGAATTTTACACTCAAAAAAAGGTAAACAGGTAAGTTTTATAATATATATATGTTAGATATATTATATATGTTACCTAGATATATATATTTATCTCTCTATATATCCACAATAAAAAGTTAAAAAGAGAAAAGAAAAAAAGTCATAAATATATCAGAAATGAAAAGAGAGAAAGATGTTATCACAGATGACAAAGACATAAGAAGGGTAATAATACTATAAACAATTGTATAAACACAAATTTAATAACGTAGATGAAATGGATCAATTCCTTGAAAGGCACAAACTACCAAAATTCACAGGAGACAGATAATATCAATTGCCTTATATCTGTAAAAGAAATTGAATAAATGATTAACAATCTGCCAAAAACAAAATCATCACTCCCATGTGGTTTGACCATTGATTTCTACCAAAATTTAAGTAACAAATGATATGAATCCTCCACAACCTTTTCCAGAAAATAGAAACTGTGGTAACCTTTCTCAATTCATTCTATTTCCAGAAAACAGAAACTGTGGTGACATTCTCAACTAATTTCTCAACTCATTCAACAACTCAACTCATCACTCTAAAAACAAAACTTGATAAAAATATTACAAAGAAAGAAAACTGCAGAACAATATTTCTCATGAACATAGATGTCAAAATTCTTTTTTTTTTAAAGATTTTGTTTATTTATTTGAGAGAGACTGAGAGATAGAGAGCACGAGAGGGAAGAGGGTCAGAGGGAGAAGCAGACTCCCCGCTGAGCAGGGAGCCCGATGTGGGACTCGATCCCGGGACTCCAGGATCATGACCTGAGCCGAAGGCAGTCGCTTAACCAACTGAGCCATCCAGGCGCCCAGATGTCAAAATTCTTGACAAAATATAGCAAATTGGATCCAACAATATCTAAAAAGAATAATGATAAAGTAGGATTTATTTCAGTTATGCAAAGCTTGTTTAAAATTTAAAAATCAATATAATCTATCACATTAAAACTAAAGAAAGCTAATCATATGATAACAATTGATGCAGGAAAAGCATTTGACAAAATCCAACCCCTAACATGATAAAAAACTTATAGCAAATTAAGGAAGGAAGGAAACGTTCTCAATTTGATAAAGTACAAAATCATTCAAATAACATATTTTTTAGTTAACTAAATACTTTCCCCCTTAAGATTTGGAACAAAGCAATAATATCCTCTCTGACCACTTTTATGCAACATTGTAGTTGAAGTCCTAACTAGTGCAGAAAGGGGGAGAAAAGGGAAATAAAATGTAAACAGAAATATAACTATCTTTATTTACAGATGATGTGATTGTCTATGTAGAATACCCCAAATAATCAACATAAAATAAATTTCTTTCAAGAATTAATACTGTTAAAATGTCCATACTTCCTAAAGCGATCTACAGATTCAACATAATCCTTATAGAAGCACCAAGGGTATTTTTCACAGAACTAGAGCAAATAATACTGAAATTTGTATGGAGTCACAAAAGACCCTAAATGGCCAAACCAATCTTGAGAAAGAAGAACAAAACTAAAAGTATACTCCCAGATTCCAAATTATACTACAAAGATATAGTAATCAAAACAGGATGTTACAGGCACAAAAAAACAGATCAATGAGACAGAATAGAGAGCCCAGAGTAAATCCATGTTTTATATATATGATCAATTAATTATGACAAAGGGACAGGAATATACTGTGCAGGAAAAGACAGTCTCTTCAGTAAATGATGCTGGGAAAACTGGACAGCTACATGCAAAAGAATGAAACTGGACCACTTTCTTATACTACATATAAAAATAAACTCAAAATGAGTTAAACACTTAAATGTAAGACCTGAAACATAGAAGAAAACATAGGCAGTAAGCCCTCTGACATCGGTCTTTGTGATATTTTTTTGAAGGCAAGGGCAACAAAGCAAAAATAAACAAATGGGACTACATCAAACTAAAGACTTTTGCACAATGAAGGAATCTATCAACAAAACAAAAAGGCAACCTAACGAATGGGAGAAGATAGTTGCAATGATATATTTGATAAGGGGTTAACATCCAAAATAGATAAAGAACTCATATAACTCAATATCAAAAAAATTAAGCCACCCAATCAAAAATGGGCAGAGGCCATTTTTCCAAAAGACATACTTATGACCAATAGACAAATGAAAAGATGCTCACTACCCATCAGGGAAATGCAAATCAAAACCACAATAAAATATCATCTCATAATAGAATGGCTCTTATCAAAAAGACAAGAAATAAGAAGGGTTGGTGAGAATGTGGAGAAAAGGGAACCCTCATGCACCATTGGTGGAAATATAAATTGGTGCAGTCACTGTGGGAAGCAATATGTAGATTCCTCAAAAAATTAAAAATAGAATCACCATAGGATCCAGCAACTCCACTTCTAGGTATTTATCTGAAGAAAATGAAAACACTAATTTACCACTATAAGCACCACTATGCTCACTCTAGCATTATTAATAGTAGCCAAGATATGGAAACAACCTAAGTGTTCACCTATAGATGAATATAAACAAGATATGGTATGTGTGTGTATGTATACATATATAATGGAATGATGGATTATAATAATAATATAATGGAATATTAATCAGCCATAAAAAAGAATAAAATCTTGTCATTTGTGACAACATGATGCAACTAGAGTGTATTATGTTAAGTAAAATAAGTCAAAGAGAGACAAATACTATATGATTTTACTTATATGTGGAATCTAAACAAAACAAATGAGCAAACAAAACAGGACAGAAACAGACTTATAAGTACAGAGATCAAACTGATGGTTTTCAGAGGGGAGGGAGATGGAAGATAGACTAAATAGGTGAGAGGTACAGTCTTCTAGATATAAAATAAATAAGACAAGGGGATATAATGCACAGCATAGGGAATATAATCAGTACTATTGTAACAACTTTGTATAGGGACAGATAGTAACTAGATATTGTGGTGTCTGTTTTGTAATGTATGTAAATATTGAATCACAATGTGTCAACTATCTTCTAATTTAAAAAATTAAAAAAGAAATTAAATATCTAATAAAAAAGATATTTCATGTAATGGATTAAAAGACTCAATATTGTGTCAATTTTTTTCCAACTTGATCTCTGTATTTAATGATATCGCAATTAAAATACCACCAAACTGCTTTGTAGATATTGACAAACTGATTTTAATATTTATATAAAAAGAGAAAAAAAGATCTAGAATAGGCAATACAATACTAAAAACAAAATGGGAAAATTCACTACTTAATTTCAAGACTACCTATAAAGCTACAGTCATCCAGACAGTGTGGTATTGGCCAAATTGTAGAAACATAGATCAATGGGCCAAATAGGTATTCCCAGAAATAGACCCAAACAAATATAATCAACTGATCTTTGACAAAGGAACAAAGAAAATTTGATGAAGAAATGAGTCTTTTCAACAAAGGGTGTTGAAACAGTTGGAGTTCTGTATGCAAAAAGAGCCTGTAAATAAACCTTGCAGCTTTCACAACTATTAAACCAAAATAGATCATAGACATATATGTAAAATGCAAAACTATAAAACTTTTTAAACAAACCATAGAGGAAAATCAGTATGATCTTGGGTTTGGTGATATTTTTTATGTAAAACACAAAAGCAGTATGCATGAAAAAAATGATGTTGAACTTTTAACAAAGTTTAATAAAGATTAAAAACTTATGCTTGGTGGAAAACCCCATTAAAAGAATGAAAAATAAGACAACAGCCTGGGAGAAAATATTTGAAAACATATGTCTGCTAAAGTACTTGTATCCAAAATACACACACCTTAAAACTCAAGAATAATAAAACAATGGACAATATAGATCTGAACACTTTGCCAAAGAAGATATACATATGACAAATACACATTGAAAAATATGTTAAACATCATTTGTCACTAGGAAATTGCAAATTCAAACAATAATGAGATACAACAATGCATTTATTAAAATGGCTAAAATCTAAACCACTGACAGCATAAACTGCTGGCAAGAATATGAAACAAGAAGAAATCTCATTCATTTCAGATGGTAATGCATAATGGTACAGTCATTTTAGAAAACAGCTTGCCAATTTTTAGATAACTAAACACAGTCTTATCATACATTTCAATAATCATACTCCTGGGTATTTACCAACTGAGTTAAGAAACTTATGTCCACAAAACAAGCAAAAAAAAAAAAAACTGCATGCAAATGTTTGTAGCAGCTTTATTTATAATTGCCAATAAGTGGTAACAATCCAGATGTCCTTTGACAGTGAATGAATAAACAAACTGTATTCATTCATACATTGAAATATTACTCAGTGATAAAAAAGCATAGGTAATATAGTCAATAATATTGTAAAAACATTGTATGGTGACAGACGGTAACTATACTTTTTCTGGTGAGCATTGATGAGCATTGTGTAATGTATAAATTTGTCAATTCACTATGTTGTATGCCTAAAACTAATATAACATTGTACATCAACAATACTTCAATTAAAGAAATTCAACTACAGGGGCATCTAAGTATCTGACGCTTGATTTTTGGCTCAGGTCATGATCTCAGAGTTGTGAGAACAAGCCCTGTGTCAGGCTCCATGCTGGGTGTGGATCCTGGTTAAGATTCTCTCTCTCCCTCTGCCCCTGCCTCCACCTAAAAAACTAAATTACAAAAGAAAAAGCTTTACATTTTCAACTATAAAAGAAAAAGTTTTACATTCTGGATTCAAAGTAAGTGGCTACTGATGAAGTAAGAATGCTTTTTACAGGAAGAATTTACAGATTAGCCTCTTTTAAGTATATACAATGTGATCTTAGACAAATGTCAATGACTGATCTTTTTTAAAAATCTATTTGAAAGTCCTAATGGATAAAATGTTTATAAGCTACATTCAACAAAACTTTTATAAGTTACATAGAGTAAAATATCCAGAAAAAGAGAAATGCCATTGTATAATGTAGGTGAGCATTAGAAATATCCATGTATTAGGGCACCTGGGTGGCTCAGTTGGTTAAGCGACTGCCTTTGGCTCATGGCATGATCCTGGGGTCCTGGAATTGAGTCCCACATCAGGATCCCCCTGCTCTGCGGGGAGCCTGCTTCTCCCTCTCTCTCTGCCTGCCACTCCCCCTGCTTGTGCTCTCTCTCTCTCTCTGTCAAATAAATAAATAAAATCTTTAAAAAAAGAGAAATGTTAATGTATTATAAACCTATAGTTAAGTTTAAGCAGTTAAATAGGACTCTGTATCTATTCCAGTAATTAGATATTTCTGCAAATAGACATTTTTACTTATTAGTCACATTATTCTTACCAAGGAAACAAACAACTTTCTTGGCTTTTTCTTATACAAAGAAAAAAAAAAAGAAAGAAATATCAAGACATGAAGAAACAGATAAATGTATATTGCTAAGTAAAAAAAGCCATTCTTTTTTTTAAAGATTTTATTTATTTATTTGACAGAAAGAGACAAAACAAGAGAAGGAACACAAGCAGGAGGAGTGGGAGAGGGAGAAGCAGGTTTCCTACGTGGGGCAGGGAGCCTGGTGCAGGGCTCGATCCCAGGACCCTGGGATCATTATCTGAGCCAAAGGCAGAGGATTAACAACTGAGCCACCCAGGTGCCCCAAAAAAGCCATTCTTAAAAAGCTACATGCTATGTGATTCCAATGCTAAGAAATTTTGGAAAAGGCAAACTATGTACATAGACAAGTATAAGTGATTGCCAGGGGGTGGGGAGAGAGGGAGAGTGTTATTGAAAAGATGAAAAACAAGGTTTTTTAGGTAATGAAACTATTCTTTCTAATGTTATAATTGCGGATTCCTTATACTCTTAATTTGACAAAACTCACTGAACTTTTTATAGCATGAGTTAAACTAAACTTAAAATTTTAAAATATCATTTAAGAAAGAACAAATCCTATGATGGAGTGCAGAATGTGACAAAACAATCTAACTGCATCACAAATGTAGTAAATAATGTCACAGAAATGTATAGGGGAATAAGTTTCTAACCTAAATAACTGTTTAAATGAATGGTGTCTATAAGAATAAAGGCAAAATAAACTTTATATAAGTACTATACTCTATTTGATAAGATTGTTTCCCATATGGTACAAGTTAACAATTTTAAAACCACTGTACATGTATACTGGAATTGAACAATTAATTAAATGGAAGGTGGATGGTATGAGCCATGTTTCTCATGGTTGGAGTGTGCATTAATAGAAAAGCAAGGGGAGGAAGTTATTGTGATCCATCTGGTAGTGAATTTGAGTGAAAGACATGAGTATGAACACATGTTTAACTTAAGACATAGATAGATGACTGCATATAGAAATATCTATATATATGTTTATCTATATAGGTTAGTATACACACAAACATTTCCTTGCTTTGTCACCTGAGAGGGCCTAGAAGTAATCATGCCCAAGTAGTGACAAGCACACCCAGCAATCAGATTTTGGTTTCTAATGCTATTCTCCAGGTTTCCTTAGAAAAATGGCTGATTCTAGTACTGAGGTAGAAAATATATATGATTAACTCAGAACATCTTTTAGTGCCAGAAAATACAAAATGCTAAATAAGAAAATGAAAAAAAAAAGGTGGGCATAAAAGGGATACAGCAGCCAACCAAAAGAGCTCCCAATGTCCAAAGCTGGAATGATGTGAACAAAAATAAATAAATAAATAGTACTGGATTTTAGCCCAAGTTATAAAAAAAATGACCACGAGTCCATGCTGGTATGAATAAATGATTGATTTAATAAATAAATAAATAAATAAATAAATAAAACCTATAACTCCAGTCTAATTGTGAAAAAAATTCAGACAAATCCAAATTGTGGAACATTCTATAAAGTACCTGACCTGTAATCTTTAAAACTGTTAAGGTAATGAAAGCACAGAAAGTCTGAGAAACTGTCACAGAGAATAGGAAACTGAGGAGACTCAGCGACTAAATGTGGTAACATAGTATCTGGAATGGAATCCTGGAACAGAAAAGGGTAGTAGAGAAAAGTGGAGGAAATAAAATCAAGTATAATCTTCAGTTAATGATAATGTATCAATATTAGTTTATTAATTATGAAAAATGTACCATGATAATGTAAGCCATTAATAATTAAGAAAACTTAGTGTGGGAACATATATGGAACTCTCTATACTACTTCATAATAAATCTATAAAGCTAAAACTGTTCTAAAATTTAAAAATATATGTTAAAAAAAAAACCCAAGACAGTGTTAAATAACTTACAAACAAATCTGTAGGTCTGTTCAGGACTGTCTCTGGACACTTTGTACTGAAACATATTTTCTTTAGTGATGTCATAACTTCTCCCTCTTCTCCCTGTTTCCTCTGCTGTGCTCCTCAGATACCCATACTTATATGCCTGGAAACTTTCTTTCAGAAAATACAAAGATTTGAAACAAATCTGCACTAAAGTATTATAGAAATTTATAAATTATTACCATGACCACTACCACTCTCAAAACAGAGAGCATCTTACAAAAGAAGAGGGGAAAAATATAGGCCATTATTAAATGGCAATGGTTTTTAGCATATGCAAAATAAGATTTCAGCATGCAAAAATATATATCACATTTTTGATATTGTGTTAAGCTTTTTAAAAAAAAAAATTGTCCTGGATGTCTGCCAAGGTAAATAACAACATCTATTGTGTTAATACAATTAAATTTTATGGATGCCATTTTTATTCCTTACTATAAATCATTCATTAACAAAGAAAAAGCAAAGTCTGTGAGTCCACAATGTGACATGTCTGTCAGGTAAGAGGACATAAAAAGAGAAGTCTCAGAATCCACTCAGCACCATTTCTTTTGAACTATTAGAAGGCTATGGTCAAATAATCTTCGACAAAGCAGGAAAAAAACATGCAATGGAGAAAAGACAGTCTCTTCAATAAATGGTGCTGGGAAAATTGGACAGCCACATGCAGAAGAATGAAACTCGACCATTCTCTAACACCATTCACAAAGATAAACTCAAAATGGATGAAAGACCTCAATGTGAGACAGGAATCCATCAAAATCCTAGAGAAGAACATAGGCAGTGCCCTCTTTGACATCGGCCACAGCAACTTCTTTCAAGATACATCTCCAAAGGTTAGTGAAACAAAAGCAAAAATGAACTTTTGGAACTTTATCAAGATAAAAAGTTTCTGCACAGCAAAGGAAACAGTCAACAAAACAAAGAGGCAACCCACAGAATGGGAGAAGATTTTTGCAAATGACACTACACATAAAGGGCTGGTATCCAAGATCTATAAACAACTTCTCAAACTCAACAACCAAAAAACAAATAATCCAGTCAAAAAATGGGCAGAAGACATGAACAGACACTTCTCCAAAGAAGACACAAGTGGCTAACGGATACATGAAAAAATGTTCATCATCATTAGCCATCAGGGAAATTCAAATCAAAACCACATTGAGATACCATCTTACACCAGTTAGAATGGCAAAAATCGACAAGGTATGAAACAACAAATGTTGGAGAGGTTGTGGAAAAAGGGGAGCCCTCTTACACTGTTGGTGGGAATGCAAGGTGGTACAGCCACTTTGGAAAACTGTGTGGAGGTGCCTCAAAAAATTAAAAATAGAGCTACCCTATGACACAGACATTGCACTTCTGGGTATTTATCCCAAAGACACAGATGTAGTGAAAACAAGGGCTATATACACCCCAATGTTCATAGCAGCAATGTCTGCAATAGCCAAACTGGAAAAAGCTGAGATGCCCTTCAACAGATGAATGGATAAAGAAGATGTGGTCCATATATACAATAGAATATTACTCAGCCATCAGAAAGGATGAATACCCAACTTGTACATAAACATGGATGGGACTGGAGGAGATTATGCTAAGTAAAATAAGTCAAGCAGAGAATGTCAATTATCATATGATTTCACTTATTTGTGGAACATAAGGGATAGCATGGAAGGCATTAGGAGAAGGAAGAGAAAAATGAAGGGGGTGGAAATCGGAGGGAGAGATGAACCATGAGAGACTATGGACTCTGAGAAACAATCTGAGGTTTTTAGAGGGGAGGGGGGTGGGGGGATGGGTTAGCCCAGTGATGGGTATTAAGGAGGGCACATACTGCATGGAGCACTGGGTATTAAATGAAAACAATGAATTGTGGATCACTACATCAAAAACTAATGATGTATTGTATGGTGACTAACATAACATAATAAAATAAAAAGAAAGCATGAGTGGACTTATATTTCCCATATATTGGGGCAAAACTATTTTTTTGTAACTATTGAGAGTTCAAGTGCTACACTCCATTTTTTCTTGTTTTTTTAGAGAAAGAGAGAGAGAGCATGAGTGGGGAGGGACAGAGGGAGAAGGAGAGAGATTCTCAAGCAGGCTTCACACCCAACATAGAGCCTGACATGGGGCTCAAGTCCACAACCTCAACATCATGACCTGAGCTGAAATCAAGAGTCAGGTGCTTAAGCAACTAAGCCACCCATGTACCCCTCAGGTGTTCCCCTTCTGATCAAAGTTTTATCAATATGTTAGAAGATAGAGTCACTTTAATATTTCAAAAAATAAGTGATGAACATACTAAAAAGCAACTTTTAATTTGGGCAGCTTCTCAAAAACCCTTTGAATATGAGGTAATGCTCAGCTGCAGTGTAGCTATTCTTACAAAAGCTATTGTATAAAATGTGACTTTCTCCCATGTGCAGCATGATAGCAAGGAGGAGCTTTAGAAAAAAAAATGAGAAATTAATAGAGCTCTAAATTCAAATATAATTCTTTTTTAAAAAAGATTTATTTATTTATTTGAGAGAGAGAGACAGAGAGAGGACATGAGCGGCGGCGGGGTAGAAGGAGAGGGAGAAAATCTCAAGCAGACTCCCTGCTGAGTGTGGAGCCCAACCTAGGGCTCCATGTGGGGCTCGATCCCAGGACCCTGGAATTTGATCCCAGGACACTGAGATTATGACCTGAACCGAAATCAAGAGTCAGACCTTAAATAACTGAGCCACGCAGGAGCCCCTCCTATGGTTCTTAACAAGTAACATTAAATTTCTAATCCTAACATTTACATATTAAAAGAACAATATACATTAAATATTTTTAAAAAATATGAAAATAATTAGACTTACTCTTAATTGACAAAGATTTTGAACTTAAAAAATGATTTCAAGGAATGTATTTTTGGCAAATTCTATAAAAATGTGTTAGTAAATCCAAATATTTTATTTTGTACAAATACTTTTATAGTTCACATAGTTCATTTTTAGCAGGCAGATCAAACAAAATTGGCTTTGGATAAAATCCAAGGGAGAAGAAGAAAATATGAAGCCTGTAGAAGCACAGTGTCCAGCAGCTCTTCTGTAGTAATCGTATCTCAGCTGGGTAGAAAGAAACAAACACTTGTTGCTTAAAAAGAAAAAAAAAATAATAATCAGCAAAACCCAGGATGATCAACTGAACTAAAATGTGGGGTTTTTTGGAAAGACACAGGATCAAATAGAGTTTGATTTCAATAGTCTATATAAATAGCAAGATGTAGGTGAGATGCTCATTTATCAATCTTCTCCGTATATCATGACATTGATTCTATTAATAGATGTGCTATTACTGTGTCATTAGCCAGACAATATTATGAGGAAGTCCCACAAATATGTATGCGTCTCAGAAATAAATCTAAGAATTCAGATTAGTTTGATAACATTTAGTGTGATTTTGTCCAGTCTGGTTATGGTTTTGGAGGCAACTTTAAAACAAAATGATTGTATAAATATATATCAGCACTAACCATAGTTGTAAATCACAATATGAATTATAGTTTCAAGAGACTACTTTTCAAACCTAACCTTTTTGCATTCTTCCCTCCTATATATAGAAGTCCCCTGAACACATTATGTTCTCTCATGTACAGGTTTCCCTTTTTTTTAAATTTTATTTTATTATGTTATGTTAATTACCATACATTACATCATTAGTTTTTGATGTAGTGTTCCATGATTCATTGTTTATAACATCCAGTGCTCCATGCAGAACGTGCCCTCTTTAATACCCATCACCAGGCTAAACCATCCCCCACCCCCCTCCCCCCTCCCTTCTAGAACCCTGAAGGGGGAAAATCAGAGGGGGAGACAAACCAGGTTTCCCATTTTAAGCTGAATTGCCCGTTTGAGGCTAAGTTTTCTAACCCGTTATATATATATATATATATATATATATATATATATATATATATATATATATATCTGTTATAACAGATATATATAATGTGCCTAACTTACAGACTTTTGTAAGAATTAATTGTAATAACTTTAAACAGTAAACTGTAAAAGTGCTATACAAATGGTAGTAATTATTTTTCTAAGTGTAAACATGAGCACTTCAAGTGCCTAGTATGTGTACTATGAGCAAGACAATAAGTAGTTACTTCTTTTTTTCTGAGCAATTACAATGTGCCAGGGACTTTACTAAATTCTTTGTATACATCATCTCATTTAATTTCTACCACAGCTAAATGAAGTAGGTACTATTACTATTTCAACT
This sequence comes from Eumetopias jubatus, assembly GCF_037043125.1. Taxonomy (NCBI): domain Eukaryota; kingdom Metazoa; phylum Chordata; class Mammalia; order Carnivora; family Otariidae; genus Eumetopias; species Eumetopias jubatus. The sequence goes on along the minus strand of NW_028274817.1, from coordinate 22,578,681 downwards.
TACAAATGAGAAAACTGAGACTCAGGGTGGTTAAGTAATTCTCAAAGGTTAATAGCTAGAGTAGGATGTGTTCAAGGTCTGTCTGAACCCAAAGCCCATGCTACCCTCACCTACCTCTAAGTGAGTGGGTGATACCAAGATACAAGGTACTGTCCCAACATCTCAGATACTTCCAACTGTGTTAAGGAAACTATAGGCAACCATAACTGAAATTCTTTACCCTTTCCCTTGTTTGATCTATTATAATAAAAGTTATTTAATTTTCTGTTTTCTTGTAAAATTGTTAGTAACTTTTAAAACTCCCTACTCTTTATGTTTAGAGTATCTAAAACAGTTTTTCTTTTTTTATTTTTTAAAATATTTTATTTGTTTATTTGAGAGAGGAATATATAGAGAGAGAGCCCAAGCAGGGGGTGTGGCAGAGGGAGAAGGAGAAGCAGGGAACCGCTGAGCAGGGAGCCTGATGCTGGGCTTCATCCCAGGACCCTGGGATCATGACCTGAGCTGAATGCAGATGCTTAACAAATTGAGCCACCCAGGTGCCCCAACAGTTTTTCTCTCTTAACAAAGGATGCATATCGGTATTGTCTGGGTTACATTTTAAAAACACACATATTTGGAAATTACCATCAGAGGTTCTGATTTATTATTCTTGACTGAGAACAACTGTCCTGTAATAAATCAGTATCATACACACTAAGTTAAATAAGCCAAAAAAAAAAAAAAGCAGAGATGATAAAGTGATTTGAACTGGTTCCTGAGAGTAAAATAGCACACAAACAAACAAAAATAAATATGATCTGGGACTGAAGGATGTTACCTCAGATTTTATGCATTTTGAGCAAAAGTATGTGATTACTTTTTTTGATTTGGAGAAAAAAGAGCATAAAAGAATAAGATAAGTTTATGTAAGTGGAGAAGAGACAGATGGTTGTAGCAAGAAGTGGATGAAAGATATATACACAGAGGGTCTCTTTGTAATGGAAGACAAACTGTGCTTACATGTAGGCTAAAGATAAAAAGATAGAGAGGAAGGCTAAAAAAATAATGCTCTTGCACTGGGAGTAAGGTGTGGGAGGAGATTTAAATTGTGGAGAAAAGGGAAATGCAATTGGAATAGTTCAAAGACAAGTACAGTGATCAAAGGTAATGATAAATGTGAGATTGAATCAACTAATCTGGGTACTAATCCACAGAGATTTCTTTCAATTTTTAATTATTCACATGTAAAAGTGAACATGGCAGAAGGTTCAATTAATCCAGGGCTAGAAATTTTGAAGGACAAATGCAAAAGCAGAACAAGTTGTCAAGATAATTAAGGATGATAGTAAGAAAATAAAATGGTGAGTCATGGTGGAACACATTGGCTAGAAAAGGAAATAAATTCATTAGGGGCTAATAAAATGGGAGAAAATGAAGTACCAGGGACTGACGTATTTAGTGAGGTCATAGACCATATGTAGTAGGGAGGATAGAAAGATAATAGGAATTAAAAGAACTCATTAGAAAGTAGGTTATTCAAATTCAATACTTCAGAAATAAAATGGTTATGAATAATGGCAAGATTCATGATATGGGAATGAGTGGCTGAAGTGGCATAAAAATGGTATTTAATGCACATATAAATATAGAATTCATCAAGCACGGTGGCAGGCATTGTGATACAGAAGGAAACATGCGAGAACCAATATCTTTAAAGAATATTAAGTAGTGACCAGAAGTTTTTAAAATGTCACAGACAAGGTGGAATAAAAGAGAACACGATTGGATTGTAGAGACATCAGAATAATGCTTTAATATGAGAACAGAGAAGTTACAGTTTGAATGGAATACTGGTAATAAAAAGTGTGTACTCCCACCTCATGATCTTGTGTACATGAACCAACCAACAGGTGTATTAATTAAAATTCTTAATTGTGATATAAACATGAAAAGTAAAAGCACTGAGACAACTCTAGAGATTTAGAGAGTTGGATCTAATGGGCATCCTCACCAACAAACCACTGGTGAAATTAATGAACACCAACCACTTTTGGCCTTTGTGTTACTTCACTCTCAAGATTCAAATCCAGAGAGAAAGGATCTGATTGGCCTAATTTGTGTCATATATATGAATTTGTCAAATATACATGAATATATATTCTGACCTTGTCCCTTTTAGGTGCACACATATTTTTTGAAACTCTATCCCCACATACATTTGATCATTAAACAATGTCAAGGATCTGAGTATAACTTCTGATTCCTCCCAAATTTAACTACTAATAACTTGCTGTTGAGTAGAAGCATTACCAATAACATAAAGAGTTGATTAACACATATTTTGTATGTTATATGTACTATATGCTGTATTCTTAAAATATGCTAGAAAAAATGTTATTAAGAAAATCATAAGGAAGGAAATACATTTACAGTACTATACTGTATTTATAAATATAATCCATGTAAAGATGGCAGAAGAGTAGGGACCTCATTTCATCTGACTCTTGAATTTAGCTAGATAAATATCAAATCATTCTGAACACCATGAATTCAACCTGAGAGGTAAGAAAAGAATATCTGGAACACTACAAGTAGAAAAGCTACCACTTTTTACAAGGTAGGAAGTGTGGAGAAGTGAATCTGAGGAGAGATATTGGAAGATAAATTTTGCGGGGCAGGGTGCCTCTGTAAGCTGGCTACTGGAAAATGATATAGCCCTGGAGGGCAATATTGGAACCCTTAGAAATCTGCTCCAGTGAGAGACATCCCTGTCTGAAAGGGGCTTAGGGGGTGAAATAGGCAGAATTCTAGGAGGGGCAGTGTGGTCTCAGGATCCCTGGAGTCACAGAATTAACAAGGATGCCTGAGCTGGTAGAGTTCCCAAGCAGTGGAGTGGGGAAACTGATTATGGTCAGCAAGCCCAGGAGGGGGATCTTAGCTAGGTTAACCATAAACTGTGAGCTGGGGCAATCAAGTGACCCAGGTGACCACTCTCTGCCTGGGAACCCTGCAGAGGACTGGAATTAGGGGACCCTCCACCATCCCCCAGGAGGAGTGGAGTGGGTGTGCACACAACCGGGCAACAGCTCTCAGGATGGGGGCCTTGTAAAGGACAGTATCCAGCGACCCTCCACCTTCCCCTTGAAGATCCAGATCGGGGGACTGCTCTCAGTGCCAGGGCCCTACAAAGTGCAATAATGCAGGACATTCTGACTTCCCCCGGAGGGATCGGTGTGGGTGCACACCACAGGGGTCTGCAGAGTTTGGCACACACAAAAGTGAAGACAATTTCTCCCAAGGGTTTACTGAAGAGAGGGGACCATGATCTTTTGGCTCTGGGGCTGGAGATCAGGGCATGGCCATTTTTATTTTGATCCTCTAAAGAGGCTAGAAAGCATTCATGTAACAAAAGCCACACAGAGGACCAGCATACATTAAGCCTGGCCCCCTGGCAAGGGGCAGTGCAACTCCGCCCAGGCAAAGACACCTGAGAAGCAGTGCAGCATACCCCTCACCCAGAAGACCAACTGGAAGAACAGGTGCACAGCAAGTTTACAGACCCCACAAGACTGTAAAACTTGAGTGCTAGGGGAAAAAAAGTATATAGAATTTGAGGTCTTTTTCTCATGATTTGTTTATCTTTCAGTTTAAAATTTTCCATTTCTTCTTTTTCTTCTTTTCCTTTTCAACTAGTTTCTTATTTTATCAACTCATTGTTTTTAAGTCTTTTTTAACTTTCATTTTTTACATTTATGTTTTAGAGATAGATTCTTCATTTTTGGCTTCTTTCACTCTATTCAATTTTATTTTTGTATATATATATAAGTTTTGCTTTCTTTACAATTTTAGGATTTAATATCTTCTAACACACACACCAAAATACACTCAAGACCAAGTGGATCACCCTGTTTTGTCCACCCTGTGAGATTATATTCTTCCTCCCTGCCTTTTTTTTCTTTTTCCTTTCCTTTTCCTTTTTCTTTTTCTTTTCTGTTTTGGATTCTTACCTTTTCGGATTTGTCTATTGTGCATTTTCCTTGGGCTGTGGTTGATATTTTTGATTCTGTTCACTCGTTCATCCATTCTTCTCTGGGCAAAATGACTAGAAGGAGGAACTTACAACAAAAGAAAGAACCAGAGGTAATACTCTCTGACACAGATCTAATCAATATGAATGTAAGTAAGATGTCAGAGATGGAATTCAGGATAACAAATATAAAGTTACTAGTTGGGCTTGAAAAAAAGCATAAAAGACACTAGAGATCTCATAGTACAGAAATGAGATTTAATCAGGCCGAAATTAAAAATGCTCTGAGATGCAGTCTAAATTGGATGCTCTAACAGCTAAGATAAATGAGGCAGAAGAGAGACTAAGTGATATAGAAGACAAGTTGATGGAAAGGAAGGAAGTTGAGGAAAAGAGAGAAAAACAACTAATAGCCCATGAGGAGAGGTTTTGAGAAATCAGTGATGCCATAAAATGAACCACATCAGAATTATTGGGGTGGCTAAGGGTGAAGAGGGGGAGAAGGTATACTGGAGCAAATCATAGGTGAGAATTTGCCTAATCTGGGGAAGGAAACAGGCATAAATGCCCAAGAGGTAGAGAGAAGCCCTCCCAAAATAAATAAAAATAAATCAACACCCTGACATATAATAGTGAAGCTTGCAAATTTCAGAGATAGAGAGAAAATCCTGAAAGCAGCTCAAGACAAGAGGTTCCTAACCTACAGAAGTAGGAACATTAGCCTGACATCAGACCTATCCACAGAGACCTGGCAGGTCAAAAAGGGCTGGCATGATATATTTAGGGTAGTAAATGAGAGGAACATGCAGCCAAGAATACTTTATTCAGAATGTATTGAGAGATAAAGAGCTTCCAGGACAGACAGAAACTGAAAGAATATGTGACCACCAAACCAGCCCTGCAAGAAATATTAAGGGGGATCCTGTAAGTGAAGAGAGACCCTAAGAGTCACATAGTCCAGAAAGAAAAGAAACAATCTACAGAAACAAGGACTTTACAGGCAATACAATGACATTAAATTCATATATTTCAAGTTACCCTGAATGTAAATGGGCTAAATACTCTAATCAAAAGACACAGGGTATCAGATTTGGATAAAAAAGCAAGACCCATCCATATGCTGTCTACAAGAGACTCATTTTAGACCTGAAGGCACTTCCAGACTGAAAATGTGGGGGTGGAGGACTGTTTACCATGCTAATGGATCTCAAAAGAAAGCTGGAGTAGCAATCCTCATATCAGGCAGATTAGATTTTAAACCAAAGTCTATAGTAAGATATGAAGAAGGACACTATATCATACTTAAAGTGTCTATCCAAGAAGAAGATCTAACAATTATAAAAATTTGTGCCCTCAACATGGGAGCAGCCAATTATATAAGCTAATTAATAACCAAAGTAAAAAAACACATTGATAATAATACATTAATAGTAGGGGACTAAGCAGAAGATCAACCATACCTATTCTACTGAAGCTGTTCCAAAAAAAAGAAATGGAAGGAAAACTTCCAAACTACTTCTATGAGGCCAGCATTACCCTGTCCAAAAACCAGGCAAAGACCCTATCAAAAAGGAGAATTATAGACCAATATCCCTGATGAACATGGATGCCAAAATACTCACCATGATACTAGCCAATAGGATCCAACAATACATTAACAAGATTATTCACGGGGCACCTGAGTGGCTCAGTCAGTTAAGCATCTGCCTTTGGCTCATGTCATTATCCCAGGGCCCTGGGATCGAGCTCTGCATCAGTTTCCCTGCTCAGCAGGGACTCTCTTCTCCCTCTCCCTCTGCCCACCCCCCCTGCTCAGGCTCGCCCTCTCTCATGCTGTCTCTCTCAAATAAATAAAATCTTAAAAAATAAATAAAAGGATTATTCACCAAGACCAAGTGGGATTTATTACTGGGATGCAAGGATGGTTCAACATTTGCAAATCAATCAATGTGATAGAGCACATTAATAAAAGAAAAGACAAGAACCATATGATCTTCTCAACTGATGCAGAAAAAGCATTTGACAAAATACAACATCCTTTCTTCCTTAAAACTCTTCAAAGTGTAGGGATAGAGGGAATATACCTCATTATCATCAAAGTCATCTATAAAAAGCCCACAACAAATATAATTCTCAGTGGGAAAAAACAGAGAGCTTTTCCCCTAAGGTCAGGAAGACGACAGGGATGCCCACTCTCACCACTGTTGTTCAACATAATACTAGAAGTCCTAGCCTCAGCAATCGACAACAAAAAGAAATAAAAGGCATTGAAATTGGCAAAGAAAAAGTCAAATTCTCTCTTCGCAGATGACATGATACTTTATGTGGAAAACCCAAAAGACTCCACCCCAGAATTCATACAGCAATTCAGCAATATGGCAGGATACAAAATCAATGCACAGAGATCAGTTGCTTTTCTATACATTAACAAGTGACTGAATAAAGAGAAATTAAGGAATCCATTCCATTTACAATTGCACCACATCCCATAAGATACCAAGGAATAAACCTACCAAGGAGGTAAAGGATCTGTACTCTAAAAACTACAGAACACTTATGAAAGAAATTGAGGAAGACACAAAGAGATGGAAAAACATTCCATGCTCATGGACTGGAAGAATAAATATTGTTAAAATGTCTATGCTACCCAGAACAATCTATACGTTCAATGAAATCCCTATCAAAATACCATCGACAGTTTTCAGAGTTGGAACAAACAATCCTAAATTTTTAAAAAGATTTTTATTTACTTATTTGAGAGAGAGAGAACATGAGAGGGAGGAAGGTCAGAGAGAGAAGCAGACTCCCCACCAAGCAGAGACCCTTGTGCGGGACTTGATCCTGGGACAAGAGAATCATGAGCCAAAGGCAGTTGCTTAACTGTCTGAGCCACCCAGGCACCCCAAACCTAAAATTTGTATGAAATCAAAGAAGACCTCAAGTAGCCAGAGGAATATTGAAAAAGAAAACCAAAGCTGGGGGCATCACAATCCCTGACTTGAAGCTATATTACAAAGCTGTGATCATCAAGACAGCATGGTACTGGCACAAAAACAGACACTTAGATCAATGGAACAGAATTGAGAACCCAGAAATGGACCCTCAACTCTATGGTCAACTAATCTTCAACAAAGTAGGAAAAAATATCCAATGGAAAAAGTACAGTCTCTTTAATAAATGGTGCTGGGAAATTTGGACAGACATGCGGAAGAATGAAACTGGACCATTGTCTTACACCATACACAAAGATAAGCTCAAAATGGATGAAAGACCTAAATGTGATTTAGAAATCCATCAAAATCCTAGAGAAGAACAAAGGCAGCAACCTCTTCAACCTTGGCTGCAGGATTTTCTTGCAATACACATCTTTAAAGGTAAGGGAAATAAAAGCAACAATGAACTTTTGGGACTTCATCAATATTTAAAGCTTCTGCACAGCAAAGGAAACAGTCAACAAAACTAAACGGCAATGTATGGAATGGGAGAAGATATTTGCAAATGACATATCAGATAAAAGGCTGGTATCCAAGATCTATAAAGAACTTATCAAACCCAACACCCAAAAAACAAATGATCCAGTCAAGAAATGGGCAGAAGACATGAACAGACAATGAAGACATACAAATGACCAACAGACACATGAAAAAATGCTCTACATCACTCATCCTCAGGAAAATACAAATCAAAACCACAGTGAAATAATACTTTAAAGCAATTAGAATTGCTAAAATTAACAACTCAGGAAACAGCAAATGTTGGTGAGGATGTGGAGAAAGGGGAACCCTCCTACACTGTTGGTGGGAATGAAAGCTGGTATACAGCCACTCTGGAAAACAGTATGGAGGTTCCTGAAGAAGTTAAAAATAGAGCTACCCTATGACCCAGCAATTGCACTACTGGGTATTTACCCCAAAGATAAAAACGTAGACATCGACATGGTTGGAACTGGACGGTATTAGGCTTAGTGAAATAAGGCAATCAGAGAAAGACAATTATCATATGGTTTTACTCATATGTGGAATATAAGAAATAGTACAGAGGATCATGGGGAAATGGAGGGAAAACTGAATGGGAATAAATCAGAGAGGGAGACAAACCATGAGGGACTCATGACTGGGAAACAAACTGAGGGTTGCAGAACGGGGGGTAGGTGGGGGGTTGGGGCAACTGGGAGATGGGCATTAAGGAAGGCATGTGATGTGATGAGCACTTAGTGTTATATGCAATTAATGAGTTATTGAACATTATATCTGAAACTAATGATGCACTTTATGTTGGGTAATTGATTTAAATAAAAAAATATAAAAGTTCCATGTTAAAATAAGTTAATCATGGAGTAGTTTTAGATTGAGAGTAGGTCACCTGTCAACCTCAAGAAAATTTCCATGAGACAAGGTACACTGTAAAACATCACACAATTTTCAAGCCAGTGGCACATCCCTTTTAGGTATTAGTTTGATTTCCAATGTCCCAAAGGATTAGGAAAAACCAATAAATGAATAAACAAACTAACAAATAAAATGAGATTCTTTTTTTTTAAGTTCAATAAACATTTATTTTTTTCTTTAAATTTTTTATTGTTATGTTAATCAACATATATCACATCATTAGTTTGTGATGTAGTGTTCCATGATTCATTGTTTGTGCATAACACCCAGTGCTCCATGCAGAACGTGCCCTCTTTAATACCCATCACCAGGCTAAGCCATGCCCCCCTCCCCTCTAGAACCCTCAGTTTGTTTTTCAGAGTCCATTGTCTCTCATGGTTCCTCTCCCACTCAGATTTACCCCCCATCATTCTTCCCCTCCTGCTAACTTTTTTTGTTCTTAAAATGTATTGCATTATTTGTTTCAGAGGTACAGATCTGTGATTCAGCAGTCTTGCACAATTCACAGCACTCACCATAGCACATACCATCCCCAATGTCTATCACCCAGCCACCCCATCCCTCCCACCCCACCCCCACTCCAGCAACCCTCAGTTTGTTTCCTGAGATTAAGAATTCCTCATATCAGTGAGGTCATATGATATATATCTTTCTCTGAATGACTTATTTCACTCAGCATAACACCCTCCAGTTCCATCCACGTCGTTGCAAATGGCAAGATCTCATTCCTTTTGATGGCTGCATAATATTCCATTGCATATATATATATATATATATATATATACATATATATATATAATATACCACATCTTCTTTATCCATTTATCTGTCGATGGATATCTTGGCTCTTTCCACAGTTTGGCTATTGTGGACATTGCTGCTATAAACATCGGGGAGCACATACCCCTTCAGATCCCTACATTTGTATCTTTGGGGTAAATACCCAGTAGTGTAATTGCTGGATCGTATGGTACCTCTATTTTCAACTTTTTGAGGAACATCCATACTGTTTTCCAGAGTGGTTGCACCAGCTTGCATTCCCACCAACAGTGGAGGAGGGTTCCCCTTTCTCCACATCCCCGCCAACATCTGTCGTTTCCTGACTTGTTCATTTTAGCCATTCTGACTGGTGTGAGGTGGTATCACATTGAGGTTTTGATTTGGATTTCCCTGATGCCGAGTGGTGTAGAGCACTTTTTCATGTGTCTGTTGGCCATTTGGATGTCTTTTTTGGAAAAATGTCTGTTCATGTCTTCTGCCCATTTCTTGATTGGATCATTTATTCTTTGGGTGTTGAGTTTGATAAGTTCTTTATAGATTTTGGATACTAGCACTTTATCTGATATGTCATTTCCAAATATCTTCTCCCATTCTGTCAGTTGCCTTTTGGTTTTGTGGACTGTTTATTTTGCTGTGCAAAAGCTTTTAATCTTGAGGAAATCCCAATAGTTCATTTTTACCCTTGCTTCCCTTGCCTTTGGCGAAGTTTCTAGGAAGAATTTGGTATAGCTGAGGTCGAAGAGGTTGCTGCCTGTGTTCTCCTTTAGGATTTTGATGGACTCCTGTCTCACATTTGGTCTTTCAACCATTTTGAATCGATTTTTGTATGTGGTGCAAGGAAAGGGTCCAGTTTCATTCTGCATGTGGCTGTCCAATTTTCCCAACACCATTTGTTGAAGAGACTGTCGATTTTCCATTGGACATTCTTTCCTGCTTTGTCAAAGATTAGTTGACCATAGAGTTGAGGGTCCATTTCTGGGCTCTCGATTCTGTTCCATTGATCTATCTGTCTGTTTTTGTGCCAGTACCATACTGTCTTGATGATGACAGCTTTGTAATAGAGCTGGAAGTCCGGAATTGTGATGTCCCCAGCTTTGCTTTTCTTTTTCAACATTCTTCTGGCTATTTGGGGTCTTTTCTGGTTCCAAACAAATTTTAGGATTCTTTGTTCCATTTCTTTGAAAAAAATACTTTCATGAGTATTTTATAGTTTTCTGAGTACAGTATCTTTGCCTCTTTGGTTAGAATTATTCCTAGGTATCTTATGGTTTTGGGTGCAGTTGTAAATGGGATCAACTCCTTAATTTCTCTCTCTTCTGTCTTGTTGTTGGTGTATAGGAATGCCACTGATTTCTGTGCATTGATTTTATATCCTGCCACTTTACTGAATTCCTGTATGAGTTCTAGCAGTTTTAGGGTGGAGTCTTTTGGGTTTTCCACATAGAGTATCATATCATCTACAAACAGTGAGAGTTTGACTTCTTCTTTGCTGATTTTGGTGCCTTTGATTTCTTTTTGTTGTCTGATTGTTGTGGATACGACTTCTAATACTATGTTGAATAGCAGTGATAGTGGACATCACTGCCGCGTTCCTGACCTTAGGGGGAAAGGTCTCAGTTTTTCCCCATTGAGAATAATATTTGCTGTAGGTTTTTCATAGATGGCTTTTATGATATTGAGGTATGTACCCTCTATCCCTTACTCTGAAGAGTTTTGACCAAGAAAGGATGCCATACTTTGTCAAATGTTTTTCTGAATCTATTGAGAGGATCATATGATTCTTGTTTTTTCTTTTGTTAATGTATTGTATCATGTTGATTGATTTGCGGATGTTGAACCAACCTTGTGGCCCAGGGATAAATCTCACTTGGTCGTGGTGAATAATCCTTTTAATATTCTGTTGGATCCTATTAGCTAGTATTTTGGTGAGAATTTTTGCATCCATGTTCATCAAGGATATTGGTCTGTAATCCTCCTTTTTGATGGGGTCTTTGTCTGGTTTGGGGATCAAGGTAATGGTGACCCCATAAAACGAGTTTGGAAGTTTTCCTTCCATTTCTATTTTTTGGAACAGTTTCAGGAAAATAGGTATTAATTCTTCTTTAAATGTTTGGTAGAATTCCCCTGGGAAGCCATCTGGCCCTGGGCTTTTGTTTCTTGGGAGATTTTTGATGACTGCTTCAATTTCCTTAGTGGTTATAGGTCTGTTCAGGTTTTCTATTTCTTCCTGGTTCGGTTTTGGTAGTTGATACATCTCTAGGAATGCATCCATTCCTTCCAGGTTATCTAATTTGCTGGCATATAGTTGCTCATAATATGTTCTTATAATTGTTTGAATTTCTTTGGTGTTGTTTGTGATCTCTCCTCTTTCATTCATGATTTTGCTGATTTGGGTACTTTCTCTTTTCTTTTTGATAAGTCTGGCCAGGGGTTTATCAATCTTGTTCATTCTTTAAAAGAACCAGCTCCTAGTTTCGTTGATCTGTTCTACTGTTCTTTTGGTTTCTATTTCATTGATTTCTGTTCGGATCTTTATTATTTTTCTTCTCCTGCTGGGTTTAGGCTTTATTTCCTGTTCTTTCCCCAGCTCCTTTAGGTGTAGGGTTAAGTTGTGTATTTGAGACCTTTCTTATTTCTTGAGAAAGGCTTGTATTGCTATATACTTTCCTCTCAGGACTGCCTTTGCTGTATCCCAATGATTTTGAACAGTGGTGTTTTCATTTTCATTGTTTTCAATGAATTTTTAAAATTCTTCTTTAATTTCCTGGTTGTCCTATTCATTCTTTAGTAGGATGCTCTTTAGCCTCCATGTATTTGAGTTCTTTCTGACTTTCCTCTTGTGATTGTGTTCTAGTTTCAAAGCACTGTGGTCTGAAAATATGCAGGGAATAATTCCAATCTTTTGGTACCAGTTGAGACCTGATTTGTGACCTAGGATGTGATCTCTTCTGGAGAATGTTCCATGGGCACTAGAGAAGAATGTGTATTCTGTTTCTTTGGGATGGAATGTTCTCAATATGTTTGTGAAGTCCATTTGGTCCAGCGTGTCATTTAAATTCTTTTTTTCCTTGTTGATCATTTGTTTAGATGATCTATCCATTTAAGTCAGTGGGGTTTTATCGTCCCCCACTCTTACTGTATTGTTGTCAATGTGTTTCTTTTCTTTTGTTATTAATTGCCTTATAGAATTCGCTGCTCCAATGTTAGGGGCATAGATATTTACAAATGTTAGATCTTCTTGTTGGATAGACCTTTTAAGTAGGATATAGTGTCCTTCCTCATCTCTTATTACAGTCTTTGGGTTAAAATCTAATTTGTCTGATATAAGATTGCCACCCCAGCTTTCTTTTGGTGTCCATTAACATGGTAAATGATTTTCCACCCCCTCACTTTCAATGTGGGGGTGTCTTTGGGTCTAAAATGAGTCTCTTGTAGACAGCATATCGATGGGTCTTGTTTTTGAATCCAATCTGATAGCCTGTGTCTTTTGATTGGGGCATTGAGCCCATTTACATTCAGGGTAACTACTGAAAGATATGAATTTAGTGTCATTGTATTGTCTGTAAGGTGAATGTTACTGTATATTTTCTGTGTTCCTTTCTGGTCTATATTGCTTTTAGGCTCTCTCTTTGCTTAGAGGACCCCTTTCAATATTTCTTGTAGGGCTGGTTTTGTGTTGGCAAATTCCTTTAGTTTTTGTTTGTCCAGGAATCTTTTTATCTCTCCTTCTAGTTTCAATGAAAGCCTAGCTGGGTATAGTATTCTTGGTTGCATATTTTTCTCGTTTATTGCTCTGAAGATATCATGTCAGTCCTTTCTGTCCTGTCAGGTCTCTGTGGATAGGTCTGTTGCCAATCTAATGTTTCTACCATTATAGGTTACAGATCTCTTCTCCCCAGCTGGTTTCAGGATTTTCCCCTTGTTCCTGAGACTCATAAGTTTTACTATTAGATGTCGGGGTGTTGACTTATTTTTATTGATTTTGAGAGGGGTTCTCTGTTCCTCCTGGATTTTGATGCCTGTTTCCTTCCCCACATTAGGGAAGTTCTCTGCTATAATTTGCTCCAATATACTTTCTGCCCCTCTCTCTCTTTCTTCTTCTTCTGGGATCCCAATTATTCTAATTTTGTTTTGTCTTATGGTATCGCTTATCTCTCGAATTCTGCCCTCGTGATCCTGTAGTTGTTTATCTCTCTTTTTCTCAGCTTCTTTATTTTCCATCATTTGGTCTTCTATATCACTGATTCTCTCTTCTGCCTCATTTGTCCTAGCAGTTAGTGCCCCCATTTTTTATTGCACTTCATCAATATCCTTTTTGATTTTGACTTGGTTAGCTTTTAGTTCTTTTATTTCTCCAGAAAGGGTTTCTCTAATAACTTCCATGCTTTACTCAAGCCCTGCTAGTATCTTTAAAATCACGATTCTTAACTTTAGGTCTGACATCGTACTAATGTCCATATTGAGTAGGTCCCTGGCTGATGGTACTACCTCTTGTTCTTTTTGTTTGGGTGATTTTTTTCCATCCTGTCATTTTGTCCAGAGGAGAATAGATGAATGAGAGAACAAAATGCTAACAGGGTAACAACGTTCCCAGAAAATATACTCTAAAGAAACAGAAAAGACCTGAAACCAGGGGAAAAGAAAAGGAAAGAATGTGGGAAAAAAAACAGAACAAAACAAAAAAAAAACAGCATATGATCAAATATGATCAGGCTGGTGCATAGATCAGTGCCACAGACTAGATTTTGGGTGTATTTTGGTCTGTTAGAAGAAAGCTCCTCCTAAAATTTTAAAGAAAGAAAGACTTATATATGTACATAATAAGGGTTGATACAATGAAGGGATGGAATATGACAGTAAAGATGAAAATTATAAAAAATTTTATAAAAGGAATTGATAAGAAGTTGTTTGAAAAAAGAAAGAAGAGTATTTAAAAAAAAGAAAGAAAGAAAGTAAAAAGGGGAGAGAATGTGATCAGGTGGGAAACTAGAACACAGCCATACACTAGAGATTTAGGGTATATTTTGATCTGTTAGAGGAAACTGTATCTCAAAATTTTAAAGAGAGAACAACTTATATATATATGCCAAAAATAAGGGTAACTACTGTGAAGTGATAGGATATGACTCTAAAAATGAAAAATAAAAATGTTTTTTTTTAAAAAGGGATTGATAAGATGTTGGTTGAAAAAGGGAAAAAGAAAAATTCAACAAAAAAAGTTAAAAAAATCAACTTTGAAAGACTAAAGAATCATGGTAAAAAAAAAGCCATGAATTCTATGTGCAGTATTCCCCTAGCGCTGGAGTTCTGCCGTTCTCATTGATCGGAAACTTGGTCCTGGCTGGCTGTTCTTGCTGATTTTCTGGGGGAGGGGCCTGTTGCCATGGTTCCAAATGTCTTTCCCGAGAGGTAGAATTGCCCCGCCTTTGTCGGTTCGGGCTAAGTAATCAGCTCCTGTTTGCTCTCATGAGCTTTTGTTGCCTGCAAGCTTTCAGTACAGCTTTGGAGGACAAGAGTGAAAACTGCAGCCTCCCAATCTCCGCCTCGCCTCGGAGGAGCCAAGAACTCCGGGCCCCACTCCTCAGTGTGCCCCCAGAGAAAAGCAGTCAATCACTCCCAACTCCCCAGACTCCAGCTGCACTCTGTGCTCACCCGGCCTATGACCGAGGGTTTCTATCTCTGGCACCCGACTAGGTGTGGAGTCTCCAAACCCAGCAGATTCCTGTGGTGTGCTCCTGCGCCACTCCTCCCAGGGGAGGAAGGGAATTCTCCCCGGATTTGCTGTTTGTTGGTGCCCTGCTGAAGGACCAGTGGCCCAACTGTGTCACCGATCACAGTTTATGGCAACCCCGGGCTAAGAGCCCGCGCCTTGGCTCCGTCTCTGCAGCCGGCTTCCCTGCTCTGACACCTGGGAGCTCTGTAGCACTCAGGCACCCCTGGTCTTTCTGTGACCCTGAGGGTCCTGAGACCACACTGTCTCGCGAGGGTTCCACCCCTTGCTTGCCACTGGAGCGACGTCCTTCAGCAGAGCCAACTTCTAAAAGTTCTGATTTTGTGCTTCTCTGCTCTATCACTTGCCGGAAGCGGCCTACGGAGGCCCCCTCCCCCACCGTCTATTCTCCCCGAACATCGCCTTGGATTCAGTTCTCCACACATCTTACCTTCCAGAAAGTGGTCGCTTTCCTGTTCAGAGAGTTGTTGCTATTCTTTTCTTTGATCTCCTGTTGAGTTCATAGGTGTTCAGAATCTAAAATGGGGTTCTTTTTTTTTTAAATGTTTTATTTATTTATTCATGAGAGTCAGAGAGAGAGAGAGAGGCAGAGGCAGAGGGAGAAGCAGGCTCCCTGCCTAGCAGGGAGCCCGATGTGGGACTCGATCCCAGGACCCTGGGATCATGACCTGAGCTGAAGGCAGACACTTAACCATCTGAGCCACCCATGTGCCCCTAAAATAAGGTTCTTAAGTGCCAGTCAAGTGCACCACCTTCTGGCACACCTACTTATTTTATGTGTTAGAAGTATAATCCCGGAAGCTGTAGATATCTATAGAAATGGTAAAATCTTACTAAAAACAAAATTGCAATGGTCGGTATGGGGAGCATTCCAATTAGGCAAGATCATTCATTGAAGAAGTGCACTTAAATGTAAGGGTTCCCAAATTAAACAAACAGAATGGGATACCTATTTTAATTAGTATGCAGAAGCTTCCAAAAGGCTTCAAGATTCCAAAATAGCTTCATTATACCACTCATTACAAAAGCTAATGAAAAATGAAAGACACAAGAGGAACCTAAAACAAAAGACAACAGGACTGAAATGACTACAACTGTTTCCCTCCATCCTGCTTTACCTGAGTACTCACATTTTACTAATTCTGTCTGAACTGCCTTTCTAATACTCTAAAGAGACTATTAAAGAGTTATCCTTTGAGATAAAACTACCTGAATTTGCAGACAAACCTTCTCAAATATCTTTTACCCCTTGTTCAAAGACTGAAATAAGGGACATAGTTAAAGAATTTCCTAAACATAGGGAGGATTCCCCAATTTTTTGGAAGAATTTAGAATCATTACTGGGTCCTATAAGCCAGAGCTGCCAGATCTTTATGAGCTTGTGCACATGTTGGTAGAACCTGGTGAAGCCCAAAAATCAAAGCAGGAAGAAAAATGGCAAAACCATAAAGATTATATTTATTATCTTCCATCTTTAACATTTTCTCCACAGGGACCAGAAAAAGCTCACAAAATTGCAACTGATCTTTTACAAGCCATTCCTAGGGTCTTTCCTGACCATACTGATTGGTCGGTCTATTCAAACTTGCAAACAGACAAACAATAAAAGATGAATCTGTGGCTGATGTTAAAGCCTTTTGGAAGCCCTTTTCCTATGGCATTCCATGTTTCCTACAATAAATACGGTCACTCAATGTGCTTTGTTGCCCTATTTGTAAATTGATTATCTCCTGAGGTCAGGGGATTGATTAAAATTCAGAAAACAGGAGGGGAGGCATCTGGTCTGGCTGAATTTGTGACCATAGCTGAGCATTTCGAAAGAACTTTGGAACAAGATTTTGAACAAAGATCTGCCTATGGACCTTACAGCTACAACAGCTCCAAGGCCAGAGACCCTAGAATAATGCCTCCCATACTACATCCTCTTAGTGGTCCATTGAAATGCTAGTCCAAGTATGGATATCTCATTTGTAATCAACTGGAACACTGGAAAAAATTGTCCTCACATCCTAATGAATTCCTTAATATCTACTCAAATGATCCTTCCCAAAACTGATGGGGCTCCAAAGGATCCTCCAGTAAACTGCCACCAGTAATACAATAAAACAGCCAAGGGGGAAATAAAATTAAAATTAATGGAAAACCTTGCTAAATTCTGGTAGATATAGGGCCATGCATTCTACTTTTAACCCCACTCACATAGCACAATAAATCCCTCAGAGTGAAAAAGTTTCCATAAGAGGGGTGTGCAGTAAAGTTCAGAGAGAATGTCTATCTCAACCAGAACAAACGACTTTGGGGTCTTTTACTGAAAAACATTTCTTTTTGCTATGTGATACAGTCCCAGTTAATCTATTAGGTAGAGATCTCCTTTCTAAATTACAAGGGCTAATATGTTTTGCCTCCAATGGATACTTCAGTTTCCTGACCTACCTGAACCTGATCTTTTAAGATCCTTATTATCTGTCCTTGACAGAGAAGAGGACAAATTCCAACAAATGTTCCCTAGTTTACCTGAGTTGCCCAAAAATCTGTGGGGTATTTCTAATACTGACATTGGGAAAATAAAAAATTCAGAGCCTATAAAAATTTATATAACTAAACTTCCTCCCAAATTGCTTCAATATCCATTAAAGCCTGAGGCCATACAAAGTATTATACCAATGGTAAAAGACCTAACTGCTCAGGGGTTAATTATTCTCTGCACCAGTCCCTCTAATATGCTAATTTTGCCAGCCCAGAAACCTAATATGTGGGCATGATAATTTGTCTAGGACTTTAGATCTATTAACAAGATAGTCATTCCCCATTTCTTAGTTGTTCCAAACCCAAATACCCTTTTGTCACAAGTTCCATGAGACTCAAAATGGTTCATTGTTGTAAACTTTTGTTCAGCCCTTTTAGGCATCCCCATAGATTCCAACAGTTGATATCTATTTATTTTTACTTGGAACAATCAACAGTATACCTGGAGAGTCATTCCTCAAAGGTTCACTGAGGCCCCTACTTATTTTTCCCAAGTACTTCCACCAAGATTTAAGCACCTTCTATTTCTCTAGGAAATTGACCTTTTTACAATACATCAACAACTTTGCTATGCTCAGTTACCAAGGAGCCATCCATAAAATATTCCATTTATTTGCTGCTACAGCTGAAAAAGGACATAAAATGTCTAAACAGAAATTATAATTATCTTTGGACACTGTTCATTACATAGGTAATTATCTAAGCCCTAAAGATATCCAATTATCTCCAAAAAGCATTAAGCTAATCCAAGATTTCCTAGGCCCACAACTAAGCAACAGTTTCAAAGATTTTTAGATCCACCTGGCTATGGCTATTGCAAGATATAGGTTTCTAATTTTCCTTTATTGGCTTCCCCACTCTATGAACTTACAAAATTTTCAGTCCTTGAACCTCTTTCTTGGGAAGATAAACATGAGCAGGTTTTATAAGACTAAAACAAATTCTATAAGAACTGCCTGCCTTGGGGGGCTGCCAAACTGTTCAAAACCTTTCACCTTATTTGTACATGAAAGAGATAACCAACATCTGGGAATGCTTACATAAGAACATGACAGTAAATTTAAGCCTATTGCCTATCGTAGTACGCAGGTTGATTCAGTTGTTCATGACTATCCTAACTGCCTAAAGGCTATAGCTGCAACTGCAAAGTTATTAGAAACCTCAGCAGACTTAACCATAGGAAATTACATTTATTTTCAGATGCCACATGCTGTTAAAAGTCTTCTTAACTCCGAATCAACTCAACATTTTTCTGCAAGCAGATTAACCTCCTATGAGATCCTTCTGCTTTAAACATCTAATCTACATCTTAAATGTTGCAATGTTCTTAATCTTGCTATATTACCACCCCTGCCTGTTGAAGGAGATCCCATGACTATGAGATAATAACATCCCATTTCATGACACTGTGTTCTGATTTATGAGACACCCCTTTGGCTAATCCTAATCTAGTCTTGTTTGTTGATGGGTCATATTGTAAAAATGAGAAAGGGAACTTTAAAACTAGTTATTCTGTTACTACCCAATATGAATTACATGAGAAGGGTAATCTCCCACAAGCTAAATCAGACCAAAAAACAATCTATGCCCTTTCCAGAGCATGCCAGTTATTAGAAAGACAAACTGTTAGTATTTATACTGATAGCCAGTATTCCTCTGGAGTCATCTATGATTTGGGGATGTTTTGAAAGCAGAGAACTTTCCTTATGTTTTCCGTGACCCCAATAAAAAAAGGACAAAAAATAAATGACCTTCTTACTACTATTCTCTTACCTTCTTAAATTGCTGGCATCAAAATTGAGTCTCACACTAAAAAGCCTGGACCTGAGTATCAGAGAAATGCCCTAGCTTACTTTCATGCAAAGGCAGTAGCAATATAATCTATATAAATTGTGACACATTAGGATCCAGTCCACTCTACTGCAAAAGATGACCCCGTATTGCCAAACTATTGCCATTCTGATGTCCTTGCAACACGGTTAACAGTCTGATCCTTAGACCCTTTAGCCAAAGCTCTTCTTGATAATAGGATAGCCCTTAATTATCATTTAGTGGAGTAGGAGTTGTTTGTGCTGTGGCCAACACCACCTACTGTACCTGGATTAACACAGAGAAGTTGAAACTCAGTTACATAAGATTACTGAACAAGCTCTTTAGCTTAAAAAAGTGACTCTGTCAGTGGGGTCTTTCTTTGACTTACTTGATTTTGATTACTTTGGGTCTTGGGGACCATGGCTCTGAGGTACAATCCAAATGCTGGGAATTATCCTGCTATAATTATCATGATAATCTCCATTGAGGCATTATATTCTCTTAAAAGATTTAAATGTATGTTTACATCCACTAACTGCCAAATGATTTCCCTAAGACTGGGACATTAAGAAAGGAGGGAAGATAATGATTGACTTAAAAATTTTGGGCCTGAAGCCATAATCTTTGAATATCACAGGGATTAAACAAAAATGTCATGACCTAAGGGTACTATACAAAGAGCAACAAAAGCTGAAGGTGACACTAATGCCCTAAATTTTGATCATATCTCTCAGTTAAACTGAGAGTTTGATCAATATGGGGGAATTGTCAAAAAGGAGACAGTAGGGCCAAGATGGAGTGACTTGTGCTAACCCCCCCACATCAGCAAACCAAGACTTAATACCTAACCTAACTGAAGTTTTAACCTCCCCCAAAAATGTAACCTTTAACCAGCTAACCTGAAATTACCTGGTTAGCAAGGGTGAGGTAACCTGCTTGATAGACCACTTTTGTTCCTCTTAGGAGGACAACCTTGTCTGAAACAATGCATTCTTTGTTAATAACTTTTTTTTCTGGTCCTTTCTATTTGCTAAAGGAATTGCTGCCCAATTCCTGAATCACTGAATAAAACCAATTTAATCTTTAAATTTATTTGGTTGAATTTTGTTGTTTAACAATAACTTTATTTTTTTCATAAGGAAACCAGTTTTTCCAAAACCATTTGTGAAATAATGTATTTACCACAAATTTTTAGTACCAAATCTATTGCATTTTTCAGAACTTTCATTTATAGCATTTTATTTACACTAGTTTTTCATGTGTACTTATAATTGATTTTTAATCCTTAGAGATCAGGAATATAGAAAAATGTTTGCCTCCTAGTTTTGTATCTGAATCTTAAACTAATTTTGAAAATTTAGAGTGATTTGCCCTCATTTTAGGAGAAAACGTAGAGTTGAAAGAAGTGTTTTTGTTGTCAGTGAAATGCTACCATCGAATGAGGACTGGTAATCAGGCTACTTTGTGAATGTGTTCTTACTCTCAGTCAGTGTTTGGGTTATATGTTGTACTGGTGTTAAGGCATGGCGTGGTCCAAAGTTAGAGAAGGAAAAAGAAAGATCTATTTCTACCTCTGTTTCAGGAATGTGGCTTCTAAATAAGCATTCTTTTAGAGTCAAGTTTTGATTCCATGTTAACTAATGGTGGGTTATAAAATATATTTCTATAAGAATGTACAGTATATTTTGGTCTTTTATTTTAGGTACTATTATTATTTTTTTATAGATAGTTTTTGGGAAACAATAAGATGGGATTTTGGTATTTTTGCTCTTCTATTTTTTCAGAAGCTGAAATTCACATTTAAGACCATATATAAAGGCTTTAGAATAAAAACACTGATAGAGTTAATTTCTATATCAGGGCCCACAAAATGGAGGCCATCCCAGTGACCCAGTCCACATCACAAATATAAACCTAAGTCAGAGTGCACTTAGGGGCAACACCTGTCAAGGAAACTTAACACACACCAATCACAATCCTCCAACTCAGCTTTAGTTAGCTTACCTTACCCTAGAAAACAGGACCTGCTAGGCCCTTTCACCCCATATTTTTTATTATCTTTATTTTTATTCAAGTATAATTAACACACAGTGTTATATTAGTTTCAGGTGTATAGCATAATGGTTCAACAGTTCTATGCATTTCTCATTGGTCATTAAGACAAGTGCACTCTTAATCCCTTTTATCTATTTCACCCATCCCTCCACCCATCTTTCCTCTGACAACCACCAGTTTGTTCTCTGTATTTAAGAGTCTGTTTGTTTGTCTCTTTTTTCTTAATTGTTTCTTAAATTACAGATATGAGTGAATCATATGGCATTTGTCTTTCTTTGACTGACATATTTCATTTAGCATAATACCTTCTAGGTCCATCCATGTTGTTGAAATGGCAAGATTTAATTCTTTTTTATGGTTGAGTTATATATATATACCACATCTTCATCTTCATTATCCATCCATTCATCTATTGATGGACATTTCGGTTGCTTTTAGCCTTATAAGGAAATACCTGACTCTTAGCCAATCAGGTTCTGTTTTTGCATTGCCACTTCCAACATTCTATATAACTGGTTCCGGCCCAAAACCCTTTGTAGACTGCTCCACTGCTTGTGAGGCACTGTACTCCCCCAATCCATGAGTTGTTTTCCCTTAAACAGAGCACATCAAACAAACTACTAAATTGTTTCAGTTTTGCCATTTGGCAATATTCATGAAATGTACATTATAACAATATTTTTCAAATGCCTGTTGAGCTGTTAATTGCAATAGAACCACTAGTGGAGAAAAAATATATATATGTAAGTTCTTGGGACTCAGCCTTGAAGACTGAGATTTCATAGATTTAGGATATAACCTCAGAAATCACTCATTAAAAAATCTCTGAAAAAGTTCTCATATGTGCACAGATTTAGGAAACCTTGCATCACAGTAAACAAATCTAACTGATAAATCTATAAGATGAAAGATATGAATATTGTGAAGAAAAGCAAATACAACTGTCTTAACTAATGTTAGTTTTTGTTACTTTGTTATCCTTTTTGATATTTAGTTATCCTTTTTTCTTATAATTAATGAATTTTACTCATGCCTGATGTACATAATTAAAAAAAATTAGGCTTATGAAGTTGGAAGAAAATGTGTGATGGCAGCAAATAACTTTTATTTTTATTTACTGATTTTAAAATTTACTTATTATTTAACTGATTCATACACATATTTTGTGTGGTCTTCAAATGATTTTGAGTATATTTCATGAGGTGCTGACTCAATTTCATGGAGCGTTTTCACAGAGAGTACAAAATTGAATGACAAACTTTAATTTTTTGTAGTAATTAATACTAACTTTCCTAGTTAATCCAGGGCTCCATGTGGATGATACAAAAAAAAGCTTGCTTCATTTAATATGCATAACAGATGCCATTATATTTCTACACATCAAATAGTGTTTTCATATTGTTAAGAATTGAGTGTGGTATTTCAATCTGAATTGTTGCAGTTTTTTTCAAGTCAATAATACAAGCCTACAAAATTAAAATGCACTACTTGTGTCAAACATAACAAAATCATTGTTTGTTTATTTTTTTAAGGTGCTAATAAAAAAGATTAATGATACTGCTGGATAATGAAACAATCTGCCAAGAGGCAAGCCCCAGAATACAGAGTGGCACAGTAGCGAGGAGAGCTCAAGAAAAAAAAAATCCTTTCTTTGAATACATTCAACAGAATTCTTTTTACCATCCAACTGACATTTGGGGTTTAAAAGAATTGGCTTTCTTTTTATGTGTGCTCGAATGTCTTGGAGATTATTTACTTCCAGACAGATAGCATTTGCATTTGAAGAGATTTTTGTCAAACAATCAATAAAGGTATTTGACCTCCATAAAAGCTCTATTTCCTAAACAAATATACCCACCCTTAAAAATATTACACACCGTTACATCTCATTAATGCAGACCCCACAACTCAAATTGATGACAGTTCAAACAAGTTACCTTCTGAAGATAAAGAAGAGTTCTACCAAAAAATTTACAGTTCATTAAGCTCAATGAGGAGAAGAAGGGTGGCTAAAGTTTTTCTTTTATCTAGGAAACTATTTCAAGTGTTTTCAGTGGCACAAAATTACAAGTATTTGCATACAAAAAATCATTCTTTCCAGTTATTATAGTCCCAAATTTCCTGTAGTAGGCTATAGTTGATTAACTTAGTTATCTGTGCCTGGTGAATCTGAACGCTTAGAAAATCAATGTGATAATAATTAAAAAAATAATGATGGCAGCCATGTATCAAGTGCCTTAGACACTAGGTGTATAGTTCTTTACATATATTGCTTCATATTGTACTAAATGTATATAAGGTACATATTAATTTACAGCTAAGAAAACCAAGGCTCAAAGATTAATGTGGTCACATAGCTTTAAGCAGCAAAGTTGGCTTGAAAACCTTTGATCTAAACCAATAGTTTCCAGCAGCATTTGTTGTTGATACAAATACTCAGGCCCTACTCCAGACCTGCTGAGACAGGAACACTGGGAGTAGAATCCAGCCAACTGCTTTTAAAAAGTCCTCCAGTTGATTCTGACACATGCTAAAGTTTTAGAACTATTAATCTAAATAATAGTAATAATATCTATACTTATTATATTACTGTACTATGTTACTATACTATAGTAACCATTCGACTAATACCTAGGTTACTAGGTTAAGTATTTAATTTCTTGGTATATTAGTTTTCTCTATTACCAAAAACTGTACCTAAAACTTGAGTATTGTGTAAAAAGCAATGGGGGTCAAAAAGACTGGTTTTTTATCTCATAAATATGAACTAAAATTTCTGGGCCTGTTTCTTCATATGTAAAGTGAAGTCATTGGATGAGATAGTATCTAAATTCACTCTTAGCCCTAGTATTATTTTAGTTGCTTTGAAAATGTGAACTATTGACTACAAGAAAGCTGAATGATTTGTGCCTTTGCTACACAACTCTAGCTAGCAGAGACATTATTTACATCATAGTGTATATGAGTAGTAGTTGTGGCTTGCACAATCAACAAAGCAGTATGTAGTTTATGCATCCTCATTACTTTACAGCAAAAAAAGGAGAAAATTAACTCTAAGTGCTCTACTGTTAAAGAACAGTATTTTCAGAACAGCTTTTACAAGGAATTCAGAGTGAAACAAATGACTCCAGAGTCAATTCTTCCATGATTTGGGTTTGAGATCTCTAAGAAACTATTAGCCTGCCTGAGACTTTAAGAATTTCTGGTAAAACAAAGATTTACTATTGTGGGAGAGGAACAGATCTCTTTGCTGAGACACCCCTGTAATAAAAAGATGGATTAACAGGAGAAAAAGAAAGAGAATTTTAATAATATGTATATCTCCTGTATGAGTGGGAAATACCAGAAAAACTAACTCCTCAAAATTGCTGAAGCCAACACCTTAAATACCATCTCCAGCTCAAGACAAAAGAAGATCCCCTTCACTATATATGAAAATGATTATTTCCCTGCCATTATCATATTTAAAAGTTAAGCTGATCAGTAAGAATCTTGCACATTTTGTGGAGTATGCTTTTGGTTCTCAATAAACTTCAAGTGTTATTGCTATCCATCGATCACAGCTGCTAATTCAGGCAATGAATGGGATAAATGGGTAAGCCCTGGTGTGCTGCTGTGGCCAACTGTTCCAGACCAGGAATTTCCAAGGGGGTTGAACAAGTTGAAAGCATCCCTCCTGGGTGGGTTTGCCAACACTGTTGCCAAATAAACTCAGATAAACTCATCCCAAGAGAAGCTAATAACTCAAGAGATGAGGGTTTGGGAAATAGAAAGGGAAAAATTTATTTTAGGTGCCAGAAGCTGGGGGAGGTGACAGGTTCAAGACTTAACAACTATCTTCTCTGCTGGCAGGATGGAGACCTAGAGTTTTATAGGGAGAGGTTCAGGAGGATACTTGCAAGAGAGCAGGCAGAGAGCATATGATCATGGGCAGGGAAAAGGATGTGTGGGATGTGGTCTTCTATGTATTCAGTTGATAGCAGGGCTTTTCTGTACTGGCAGTTGGAATGTTCTGGTCATTGTAAAACATCTTTGTCCAAGCTGCAAGGGACTGTGGTAAGAAGTTGCAAAGGATGATGCCAAGGAGGTTACTGCCTGTGTTCTTCTCTAGGATTTTGATGGTTTCCTCTCTCACATTTAGTTCTTTCATCCATTTGGAATTTATTTTTTGTATGGTGTAAAAAAGTGGCCCACTTTCATTCTTCCATATGTTGTGCTCCAGTTTTCCCTATATCACCTGTTGAAGAAACTGTCTTTTTTCCATCAGACAGTCTTTCCTGCTTTGTCGAAGATTAGTTGACCATATAGTTGTGGGTCAATTTCTGGGTTTTTTATTCTATTCCATTGATTTATATGTCTGTTTTTGTCCCAGGACCATACTGTCTTGATCACTACAGCTTTGTAATACAGCTTGAAGTCTGGAATTGTGATACCTCCAGGTTTGCTTTTCATTTTCAGGATTGCTTTGGCTATTCTGGGGTCTTTTGTGGTTCCATTCAAATTTTAGGAGTGTTTGTTCTAGTTCTGTAAAAAATGCTGGTGGTATTTTGATAGGGATTGCATTAAACATGTAGATTGCTTCAAGTTCTAATGACATTTACCTGCATGGATATTCAGGTGGGGTCTAACCATCTGTCTAATATTCCTATGTAATGAAACCTTTCCGAGTTCTACTGAAGTGAGTGATATTTTTGTTCCTTGAATTGAAGAGTCTAATTTATAACAACTTGGCAAGACAGGGAATATTATCACTGAAAAGTAACTGAGGAGTAGGTAAAATGGTTAATTGATTTAGTAAGTTTAAATAGCTAGTAAAGAACAGAGATAAGATTTGAACTTTGTTCTGGCTTCAGAACATATATCCGCATTGTTTTAAATTATTATTTAATTATTCTTTTAATTTTCATTTATTTTTTTATTTTAATTTTCAATTTTACTATTTTCATTTTTACTATTTTTACTATTTTCATTTTACTATTTTTACTATGAATTATTCAAAATAGAAGAGACAATAACACCCATGTACTCATGACCCATTTTTACAGACATTAACATACTGCTATGTTTGCTTCATATCTTTTTCTTTTAAAATCTTATAGATACAGCTGAGGCCCATCCCCACCAATTTCCCATCTCTTTCTTCACCTTAAAGATTGCTTTGTATTGAGGCCAGTGTGTGTCTATGGCCATACCACCCTGAACATGCCCGATCTCATCTGATCTAGGAAGCTAAGCAGGGTCGAGCCTAGTGAGTACTTGGATGGGAGGCCAGTGTGTTTCATTTCCTTACATTTAAATATACTCTTACTATGTAATTATGTATGTAGAAACAAAGCCCGGAGAGCAGAAGTGACATATCTAATGTCTGTAATTCTCAGACTTTTGGGCTTCTTAGGATAGGAACATTTATAAATAAATAGATTTGTAAGTAAGTAATAAATAGAGTTTGCCAACTGGTGTGTATATATGTGCCAACTGAAAATCTTTAAAATGACATCACTATCATACCTACAACACCTATTGCCATCTACTATCACCAACGTTAAAGCTACAATTAAGAAATATTCTCAGTAATATGAATAGTTAGTAAAATTAAATATATTTAGCTATTTGGAAAGCTCTCTAGTTGTCCTCACTTTTAACCAGTAAAAGGTTTAACAGAAGCTGGTACTCTTATTCAGACCAGCTCTGGGGAGCCATTGAGACAACTGATGAATGGTATAACTGGGACTAGAACTTGGGGTTCCCCATTCCCTGGTTCAGTGCTTTTTTCACTACATCATTCTGTCATTAGTCACATACTTTATATGGTTGACCCAGTGCACAAAATGATCTAGTTTATAAGCCTGTAATAATCATTCATAACCAAGTCCTTCAATTAGAATATTTGAGATCCACATTTAAAAGGTCAACGTGCTATCAGGATATGATAACCAATAAATCATTATCATCCACTTAACATTATTTTCTCAGATTTTCAGATTAGTCACTAGTCATTTCAGGACATGAAAATATATGACCCAGGACTAAGGACTTTTGAAAACCAGAGGGGTTAAAGGAAAGTAGAACTGATGCTTTAATAACTGAAAAGGGAATGACTAATGATTTCACATAATGAAGTTCAATAACAAAAACAATTTTTAGCAGTAAAATGCATTTGAAGAAGGAACAGTTTCTTTGCATGTTTTCTTTCCTCCCTAATTTCATAAAGTTGGAGTGTTCCAAGGCTCATTTCATATATCTTTCTTTCCACTATTTAAACTAACTCTTTTGGTGATCACATCCAATTTCAAAAGTCTTTGAATACCATCTATATACTGATGACTCCCAAATTTTATCTCTAGCCTAGGTCTTTTTCCTTAATGCCTGGCTTTTATATCCAGTTGTCTACTTGATATCTACATTTTGATGTCTAATAAGCATCTCAAATTTAATATGCCCAAATCCAAACTCTTAATCTCCTTCTTCAAATCTATTCCACTTACACCTTTTCTGATGTCCATTAATGGTAACTCAATCCTTCTAGCTGCTCAAGTCAACAATTTTGGAGTCATTTTTTACTTTTTCTCATGTTCCACATCTTCCAATCTGTCATGAAATCCTATTCATTCTATCTTCAAAATAAATTCATAGCCTGACTACTTCCCATCAAATTCACACTACCAGATTGACACAAGCCACCATCATTTCTCATATGAACAGTGTAATAGCCTTAAATCTGATCTCTCTGCCTTTATCCATTCCCTTACAATTTATTCTCAACAGAGAAGACCAGGTAATTTTTAAGTGGAAATTAGATGATTTAATCCTTTGATCAACACTTTCCAATGTTTCCCCACAAGGTAAAAGACAAAAACTTTAAAGTTGCATATCAGGACCTATAAGGTATATTCCAGTGCTTTCCAATGTATCAAAAACTAATGATGTACTATATGTTGGTTAATTGAATTTAAATTAAAAAAAGAAATCTAATGTAAGCAACTTATGCAATTTTAGGTTTTCTAGTAACCACATTAAAAATAAACAGGAAAATTAATTTTAATTACTTCTATGCAATATAGATGAAATATTACCACCTTAACATGTAACCAATATAAAATATTATTAATGAGATATTTCACATTCTCTGTTTTTCAAAAGATTTTTTTATTTGTCAGAGAGAGAGAGAGAGAGAGAGCACAAGCAGGGGAAGCAGCAGGCAGAGGAAGAAGCAGGTTCCCCTCTGAGCAAAAGCCCTGAGCCAAAGACAGATGCTTAACTGACTGAGCCTCCCAGGCGTCCCTACACATTCTCTTTTTCATACTACATCTTCAAAATCTGGCATGTATTTTATACTGACATCACATTTTCAGTTTGAACTATTCACATTTCAAGGGCTCAATAACCACATGCAGCCAATTGTATCACACAGTGCATGTCCCTTCGTTACTCCTTTGATCTCATCTCCTAATATTTTCCCTCTCACTTACTCAGCTCTAATACTCCCATACTGAGACAGTCTGGAAAGACTCTACCCTTGCTATTCCTTCTGCTTAGAATGTTCCTATCCCTGATACCCAATTGATTTACTCCCTCACCTCCTATAGGTATTTGGTCAAATGGTACTTTCTCAATGAGGCCTTCCCTGACTATGTATAATTGCTGTGTCCCCTGGGGGACTGTATATCTCCCTTACAAGATTTATTCATCTGCATGAAACTTGTTAATATTAATATTTTGATATTGAATGTCATCTACTTTTTACAGATTATTTAGATCTATAGACTAGAAAGTAAGTTCTTGGGTGTAGGAGTTTGTTTTGGCTTTTTTTTTTTTTTTTGGTTTATTGATGCTATATCCCCTGTGGTAAGAAAAGTACCAGATGATAGTAAAACAATGAAGAATTATTGAATAAAATAATTTAAAAATAAGCAAAAATATGCTATTTAGATCTTAATACATAGGAGTGACAAATAATTCTGGTTTGACATACTCTAGGGTACCTACCAGGAATCTAAATAAGTCATTTATTCCATAAATATTTAATAAATTACTACAGTGTACTAGGTAAAGGAGTTACAAGGGGAATCTAAGAGAAATTATATCTGCCTTAATGGAGTATGCAGTCTAGTTAGAGAGATAGCCATTAAACAAGGAATCACATAAATTAATATTTACAAACATCATAAAATGCTATGAAGTTAGAATACTACTCAGCAATAAAAAAATATTGAAAACACACAACAGCTTGAATGAATCTCCAGGGAATTATACCGAGTTAAAAAAATCCAGAAGGTTATATACTGTATAATTTCATTTATGATAAAAATTTTTTGAAATGACAAAACTACAGATATAGAGACTGATCAGTGATTCCTAGGGGTTAAGGAGGTAGTGAGGATGGAAGGGAAGTAGGTGTGGCTATAAAAGAATAACAAGATTTCTTGTAGTGATGGAAATATTCTCTATCTTGGCTGTGTCAGTCAGTATCCTGACTTTGTTATTTTACTATAGTTTTGCAGGATGTTATGATTGGGAGAAATTGAGTTAAAGGGACACAGAAACTCCCTGTATTATTTCTTACAACTGCACATAGATACACAATTATCTCAAAAAATGAAAAAGAAAAGTACAGGGTTCTATGAAAGCATAGAATAAATGTGGTGAATTAAGAGGGCTTCCTTGAGGAGGTGATATTCAGGCTCTAATAGAAGTATGAGCAAAAAATAACTGGACATAGGGGAGGGGACTGCATTCCAGGCAGCAATACTATTCCTTTGCAGTATGGAGGTTGGATTAGACAGGGAACAGTGGTTGACACAGGAATATTGGGTGGCTAGCACAGTAGTCTATGTAAGACACAATGGTAATTTGGTCTTCTGTGATATCAATCATGATGATAATTAAATGGACTCAAGAGCTATTCAGGATGAGAAATAAAGTGACAAGTTTTAAAGATAGATGAAAATAAATTATATTGATTCACTTAAAATATATATTTTAGTAGTGCTGGGAAACATTAGATCATTATGATTCTGAAAGGTTGTAAATAACTAATACAAAGTAATACCTACCTTTTGAAATTACCTTGATTTGCAACACATGATATTTGCACAAAACACTAATGGATGCTGATCTACCTGTCACACAAAGAAAATAGTTGTCACTTGTAAATCTTTTCTTTCCAACATATACTCATTGTACAGCTCCAGAAAAAAATGAAACAATCAAACTCACCTGTATGTCTCTATCCACTTACACATTCATTCATCATATGGAATAGTAACTATATTCAGACATTAAACATATGTACAGACATAAAAAGAATTGAGTCTTTTCATAGCTTAGGCTCTGGAGGCCTTCAGAACTGAGTTTGAATTCTGGCTCTGTGCTTATTATCAACATTATGTTGGTGGATTACCTATGTTCCTGTCACCAGTTTCCTCATCTCTGAAATAGAAATAATGGTATAAAGTCCTACTTGTTCTTAACACTGCTCCACTGACTTCTGGGAAACAACCATCTCTGGATTCTCCTAATAACTCTGACAAGAACTTCTCATTTCTTTGTGGATCTATTTCTTCTATCTATTCCTTAAAAATTAATTTGTCTATGGCTCTGCCCTCAAAACACTGCCTCACTTGACTCAATCTCTCCCGGACTCTCATTAAGGCTTTTATGGTTTCATAAAAGCTGTATAGGCTATGAACATCAAGTCTCTATCTCTAGCCTCAGACATGTTCATTAAATGATTGCTGGAGTCATTTTCCTAGATTTCCCAAGGCTTCTAAAATCAAACATGACCAAAAACTAAATTCATCCTACCTCCAAAGCATGCTCTACTTTATTTATTTGCTATCTTGCCTAATGTCACAACCACACCACCCAGTCCTCAATAGAATCTGATGTTGTCCTTGAATTGCATTCTTACCCCCCAAATAATGTTATAAGTACTTCATATGCACAAAAGCTTAAAGTATAATATAAAAATCTCTTATGTATCTATTAAACGGCTTTGTCATGACTTAAATTTTTGCCATATTTATTTTAGATCCTTGTTATAAATAAACCATTTGTAAGTATATATGGAGACATATATGTAGGCACACATCTCCTGTCCTCCCTCTTTCTCTAGAAGTGACTACGATTTTCAATTTGGTATTCATGATTTCCAAGAATGCTTTGTGCTTTCATAACAGATTGATGTATCCACAAACATATCTCCATATACCTATACTGAATATATACATGATTCAAACTTTGTATTAATAGAATGATCCTGCATATATACATCTACAATTTTATGTGTTTGTTCAACCTTATAATTGTGGTATTTATACATATGCTTTGATTCATTTTTATTGCTTTCTAGTATTCCATTATAGAAGAATACCATGATCCATTTTCTTGATTGAAATTTGTTTTTTTCTTTTACTGCAAGTGTTATAAATTTTGTTCTTAAAATGTCTCCATTTGTACCTGTATTGAAGCTTTTCTAGGAATATTGGAATGCAATTGCAATTCTTTATCATTACTAGCTAGGATTCATACCCATTTGTATGTCTATCAGGAACATGTAAGAGTTTCATTGTTCCACAATTCCCAAATACCTAATATTGTTACTTCTTTTTCTTATCTGATGTGTATGAAATGCTGGCTCATTGTTTTAATGCACATTTTCCTGATTTTTAGTGTATTTGAACATATTTTCATATGTACATTAGATATCCAGTTTTCTTTGTTTCTAAATTACCTGTGCACATTCTTTAGTCTTTCATTTTAATTTTTTGTATTTTTCTTATTCCTTTATGATACATATTTTTATCATTCTTGATATAACCCTTTATCAGATAGATGTGTTACAAAGAATTCTCCCAATATAAAAGGTATATTTCTAATTTTGTTTATAGTACTTTATTGTACAAAAGTACTTAATTTTCATACAACTAAATGCATTACTTTTTTTTAAGATTAAGGGTTTTTTTGGTGTACATTTTATATAGAAAATCTATTCCTACCCTTAAATCAAAGATATGTTTTCATCTTTACTTTGTAAAAGTTTTGGAATTTTGTTTTTCATGTTTAAATCTTTACTCAATCTGAGATTTACATTTGTTTACAGTGAAAAATATGGAATAAATGAAAAATATTTTCATAAGTATAACTAATTGTTCCAGTACCATTTATTTAAAAGTCCATATTTTTCTGTACTTATTTCTAATAACCCCTTATTTTTATATATCAGTTCTTCTATAGATATTGGATTCATATTGTATCTACTGGGGACTATCTATCTTTGTAATAATAATGCATTTCTTTTTTCAATAATAATGCATTTCTTACCAAATATTTATAATATTATATTGTACAGAATGCTTCTCCCTTGTTTTTAGAAATTATATTATCTATTATTTTTATATTATATATTTATATAAATTTTAGGATCTGTGTGTCAATTTTCATGACAAAAGATCTTTTTAGAATTTTGAGGGGAATTGCATTTAATTTATGGATTAATTAAGGGATTGCTGTCATATATGCCATATTGTTTGCCCTTCCAAGACAATAATATAGCACTTCATTTAATTAAGTTTATTTTATAATTTTCACTACACTTTTATAATTTCTACAAAATTATTTTTTAAAGATTTATTTATTTATTTGTTTTAGGGATAGAGCAGAGGGAGGGGAAGAGAATCTCAAGCACACTCCCCACTGAGCATGGAGCCTGACATAGGGCTTGATCTCATGACCTGGAACAAAATCAAGAGTCAGATGCTTAACTGGCTGAGCCACCCAGTTACCCCTCTACAAAAAATATTCTGCTCAATTTTATTAGTTTTATTCCCAGGAAACAGTTGTTGCCATTATAAATGGGAACTTAAAATTTTAATTTTTTATTGTATTGTATATAGGTGCTGAAGGGGACCAGAATATGCCATCTCAAAATATTCCTCTTTGCCATAATGATTATTTTGAACTGTTTATTTTTAAGAAAAAAAAACAGACACAGAAAAAGCTCTGAAAACCAAATAAAAGTTGCTCTTTAGTAAGAGATGTTTATTTATATTTATAAGGGAAATCTCTATTTGTAAGGGTGTTCTCCCTCTCTGTAACAGGAAGAGGAAGATGACTAAAATTCTAGAAACTCATTACTCTTTTTGATAATGGAAAATGCAGCTATTAAATCTGCATAACATCCTTAACATTGTTTACTGTGTTTTGTGTGATAACCTCTAATAACTTTCTCCCTGACGCCCAACATCTTTCTTGTGTCTTTTTTTAGAGGGGGAGGGCAAGGGACAGAGGGACAGGGAGAGAGGAAATCCCAAGCAGACTCCATTCCCAGTGTAGAGTCTGACAAGGGGCTCAATCTCACAACCCTGAGATCATGAACTGAGTTTAAATCAAGAGTCGGACACTTAACCAACTGATTCACCCAGGCACCCCTTTTGTCTTTAGGTGGAGATGGTATTTAAGGTGTTGGATTGGGACACTTTCAGGAGTCATTCAGTTTTCTTGGGTATCTCCCATGTATACAGCAAGTACACATGTTATTAAACTTCTCTTTGTTTTTCTCCTGTTCATCTATCTTTTTATTACAGGGGATTCTCAGTCAAGAACCTAGAAGGTAGAGGAAAAATTGTTCTTCCCCTACAGTGAATAGGAACACAAATAACAATTTTGCATTGATCTTTGTATCCCTCAAGTTGTTACTGTGCTAGAGCAAAAATGGTATTTCTGTACAATGGAATATTATTCAACTATCAAAAGAATGGAGTACTGATGCATGCTACAGCATGTATAAACCTTGGAAACATTTTGTTAAGTGAAAGAAGTCAGTCACAAAAAGCCACGTATTGTATGACTCTGAAAAAGGACTTTGACTATCTCCATTTTGACCTTAGTCTGTACTTTCTAATTAAGTTCTTTTTTCCAGATTATCTCTCTCTTCTTTAAAAGATTTTATTTATTTATTTGAGAGAGAGAGAAAGTGAGAGACAGAGAATGAGCAGAGGGGGAGGGGCAGAGGGAGAGGGAGAAGCTGAACCTCCTCTGAGCAGGGAACCCTGATGCGGGGCTCAATTCCAGGACCCTGGGATCATGACCTGAGCCAAAGGCAGACATTTAACCACTAAGCCACCAAGGCAACCCTCCAGATTATCTCTTAACTCAGGCAAAAGACCCTGTGGGCAAAGCATCCCCATGATGGTAACTAAAACTACCCCCTTAAGCAATAAGGACTGCCCTGAGCCAGCAAGACCCTGCATGATTGACCCCAAGATGATTGACCTGACCTTTACTGTCCACGTGCATGTACCCACTGACCCTTGTCCTACATTTTCCTTATATAAACCTAGAAGTACTTTCAGCATTTTGGAAACAGTTTTTGAGACATTAGTCTGCTGTCTTCCCAGTGATGGCCTGACTGAAATAAATTCCTTTCTTGTTTCACCACCACTCGTCTCTCTACCTTTGGATTTTGTCAGTGGTGAGTGGCCAAACCTGATCTGTTTGGGACCCCCCAGAGCCACGTGCTTTTGCACCCCTGTGCCCTGGATACAATTCCATTCATATGAAATGTACAGAATAGGCAAATCCATAGAGATAGAAAACAGATTAGTGTTTCATGGAAACTGTGGGTAAGAGACTATGAAGAGTGACTGCTAATGAGTATGGGGTTTCTTTTAGAGTGATAAAAATATTCTGGAATTAAATATAGGTAATGGTTGCACAGTTCTGTGAGTATATTAATAAATTCTGAATTCCATAACTTAAAATGGTAGATTTTATGGTATGTGAATTTCATCACACAAAATAAGGGGAAAAATTAAGATAGGGGTTTCACAGATCTTGACCATAAAACTACCTGTACACAAACACACACACACACACACACACACAAATACATGTTAAGCTGTAAACTACTTATTTAGGTTTGTATTAGTTAAAATTCTATTCACTTTTCCATTTTATATTGTGTTATGGAAAGTTATTTTTTCAGGAAATAGTCTATTTTATATAATTTATTGTCATAAAATCATTCATAGAATTCGCTTATAATATATTTTCATATATTTTATATTTTCTTTAACCTTTCTTGAAATTTATAGTAGTAGGTTTTTGACATTATCTAGTCTGCTTTATTGCTGGAAGTGGAAGTCCATGCCCATATTCAATTATCCATGTTTTTTTGTCACATGTCTCTTTGTCAAATGTCTTTGTCAAATGTCTCTTGAGGCCATCTCCTTCATGATAATAATTGGAATAGTTTCAGCCTTCATAATCTCATTTGTAAACTATTGCACTATCTTCCTAATGAATTTCTCTGCTTTTGATCTTTTAATCATTAAATTCTTTACAAATCTACCACAGTTCATTTCTTCATTCAGTGGATATTTATTTTATGCCCATTAACATGAATATAAAATAAAAATTGCTTTGTTTAAAACTTTTACCTAAACTTTCAAAGCCTACCAACAACATAAAATATATTATGTACCTTTCATGATTTAGCCTTTTTAATTTTCTAGCCTTATTTCCTATCATTTCTTGCTTCATGCTTTATGCTTCAGCATTATCAAACTACTTATAATCCTCTGTCCACACCACACTACTACTCATTCCTATGCTTCTGTTCATGCTTCTTTGCCAAGTTTGTCCTCCCCCTCTAGCCCATAACTCTATTAACTAAACTAAGTCCTATTTATCTTCAAAGGTTTCACTCAAAGGTCACTTCCTTCAAAAATCCTTTCTTGAAACCCCTCCCAATAGACAGATCATGTTTTTTTCACACCTTCTGTAGTTTCCTAATATTTTTCACATCTCTCAAATGTTGCACTGCCACATTGTTTTTTTTTCTTTTTTCTTTTTTTTTGTACTTATGAGATTCTGTATCCCTTTGTCCCTCTAGAACTTAGAGTCTTTGATAGCCAGATATCTGTCTTATTACATTTTTATTCCAAGTGCCTAGCATGGTGCTTGATATGTAGAAAAATCTTAATGCATATCTGTTGAATAAAATAAGATGTTAATGATTAGAGAATAAACTTAATTGAAGTTGAACAGATTTCTTTTTCTTAAATTGAACTAGATTTATTAAAAAAAATAAGGTTGATGTGGAAAGAGACAAGATGCCCTTCAACAGACGAATGGATAAAGAAGATGTGGTCCAAATATACAATGGAATATTACTTAGCCATCAGAAAAGATGAATACCCAACTTTTACATCAACATGGATGGGACTGGAGGAGATTATGCTCAGTGAAATAAGTCAAGCAGAGAAAGTCAATTATCATGTAGTTTCACTTATTTGTGGAACATAAAGAATAGCATGGAGGACATTAGGGGAAGGAAGGAAAAACTGAAGGGGGTGGAAATCAGAGAGGGAGATGAACCATGAGAGACTATGGACTCTGAGAAACAAACTGAGGGTTTTAGAGGGGAGGGGGATTGGAGGATGTGTTAGCCTGGTGATGGGTATTAAGGAGGGCACATATTGCATGGAGCACTGGGTGTTATACAAAAACAATGAATCATGGAACACTACATCAAAAACTAATGATGTACCATATGGGGACTAACATAACATAATAAAATTAAATTAAATTAAAAAAAGAAGGTTGAAAGTTATTTTGGGTTTTGTACAGGGTTTTGAATGTAAATTGAGCATGGATCTCGTTAGTACGAAAATTTTCCAAATTTAGAAAATCAGGGAATATTCAATTCTCTGGCTCCCATAATACTAAACTATGTCTTCTTTATTCAATGATATATTTTAAGGAAACATTTAATTATCATTAATTTTCATATAAACTCATCATTTATTACTATACATTTAAACACATACAACTTTTATGGGTATTTAGGTCATAAACTATAAATAAATATAAATCTTTAAAAATTTACTACTATGAAAGTTGTGAGGTAAGGGGCAAATGTCAAAGGAAAATTTTATAACATATTTTAAGCTTTTTTATTTTTTAATTTTATTTCATTTTTTAAAGATTTTATTTATTTATTTGACAGAGAGAAAGAGTGAGAGCAGGAAAACAAGCAGGGGGAGTGGGAGAGGGAGAAGCAGGCTTCCCACCAAGCAGGGAGCCCAATGGGGGGATCGATCCCAGGACCCTGGGATCATGACCTGAGCAGAAGGCAGACGCTTAAAGACTAAGCCACCCAGGTGTCCCAAGCTTTTTTAATTTAAATGACCTATTCAAAGGTATCATTATCTGTGGTATCATGATTTATAAGAAATATATTTTGGTCATACAGATAACCAAAGTCTGTTTCCCATATATATTTGACCTCAATCCACAGTTCTTGACTCACAGTTCCCCAAACCCTTAGAATTTCTGTAGTAACAAGAAAAATGGGAACATCTTCTAATATTTGTTCTCTTCTCCTCTGTTCCTAAAATTTTTTTAGAGCCATAAAGGAAAAAGGGGTTTTGTTATTCATAACAAGTCCCTTTCCACAGCAACTGGGTTTATGTTAATGAGGTAACTTTTAGAAAGCACTTAAGAATAGGGGCTCATTGCCAGGAGAACCAAACAAGAATAGAGTGTCGGAGCCTTCAGTCCTACCCCCTCATCTCCAGGGAGAAAGAGAGTCTGAAGGTTGACTTGATAGCCAATGGCCAATGATTAATCAATCAGCCTATGAAATGAAGCCTTCATAAAAACCCAAAAGAACAGAGTTCAGGGAGCTTCCTGGTTTGTGAACATGAGGAGATTTTGGGATAGTGGTGCACAGGAGAGTACATGAAATCTCTGTGCCCTCTTCCCATACCTTGTCCTATGTATCTCTTCCATCTGATGGTTCTTAGTTATATTCTTTTATAATAAATGGGGAATCTAGTAAGTAAAATGTTTCTCTGAGTTTTGTGAGATTGTCTAGCAAATTAAATCCAAGGAGGGGTCATGGAGACCTCCAATCTGTAGCAGGTCAGTAGAAGAACAAGTAACAACTTGGGCTTGTGATTGCTATCTGAACTAGAGGGCAGTCTTGAGAACTGAGTTCTTAACTTGTAGAATCTGATTCTATCTCTGGGTAGATAGTGTTTGGAGACTTCCTTGGTGGTGTGGGGAAATCACACTATCACCCACCACACACACTGGCATTGGTTCTAGAACTTTTATTATCAATATATTACTTAAATATAAATTATCAATATATAAATACATATTTCATAATATTGAAAAAATAATAGTGTTGCTTTTTCTTCTTCCAAGTTTTTGTTTAAATTCCAGTTAACATACAGTGTAATATTAGTTACAAATCAAAATCACAGTGAGATATCATCTCACACCTGTCAGAGGGCTAAAATTAACAGTAGGAAACAGCAGATGTTGGCAAGGATGCAGAGAAAGGGGAACCCTCTTCCACTGTTGGTGGGAATGTAAATTGGTGCAGCCACTCTGGAAAACAGTATGGGGTTCCTCAAAAACATAACAGAACTACCCTATGATCCAGCAATTGCACTACGGATATTTACACAAAGGATACAAAAGTACTGATTTGAAGAGATGCATGCACCTTGATGTTTATAACAGAATTATCAACATTAGGCAAATTATGGAAAGAGCCAAAATATCCATTGACTGATGAATGGGTAAAGAAGATGTGGTATATAATAACTTCAGCAAAGTTACAGGATATAAAATCAACATACAGAAATCTGTTGCATTTCCATACAACAATAATGAAGCATCAGTAAGAGAAATCAAGGAACCAATCCCATTTACAATTGCACCAAAAACCATAAGATACCTGGGAATAAACCTAAACAAAGAGGTAAAGGATCTGTACTCTGAAAACTATAAAAACAATGATGAAAGAAATTGAAGATGACACAAAGAAATGGAAAGACATCCCATGCTCATGGATTGGAAGAACAAATATTGTTAAAATGTCTATACTATGCAAAGCAATCTACATGTTTAATGCAATCCCTATCAAAATACGACCAGCATTTTTTACAGAACTAGAGCAAACACTCCTAAAATTTGAATGGAACCACAAAAGACCCCAGAATAGCCAAAGCAATCCTAAAACGAAAAGCAAAGCTGGACGTATCACAATTCCAGACTTCAAGCTGTGTTACAAAGCTGTGGTGATCAAGACAGTATGGTCCTGGGACAAAAACAGACATATAGATCAATGAAACAGAATAGAAAACCCAGAAATGGACTCACAATTATGTGGTCAGCTAATCTTTGACAAAGCAGGAAAGTATGTCTGATGGAAAAAAGACAGTCTCTTCAACAGATGGTATAGGGAAAATTGGAGAGCAACATATGGAAGAATGAAAATGGGCCACTGTTTTACACGA
This sequence comes from Eumetopias jubatus, assembly GCF_037043125.1. Lineage (NCBI taxonomy): Eukaryota > Metazoa > Chordata > Mammalia > Carnivora > Otariidae > Eumetopias > Eumetopias jubatus. Next base: position 22,539,066 of record NW_028274817.1, on the reverse strand, counting down.
TGCATAAAAATAAATTCCAAATGATTGAAAGAACTAAATGTGAGAGAGGAAACCATCAAAATCCTAGAGGAGAACACAGACAGAAACCTCTTTGACATTGGTTGCAGCAGCTTCTTATTAGACATGTCACTGGAGGCAAGGAAAACAAAAACAAAAGTGAACTATTGGGACTTCATCAAGATAAAAACCTTCTGCAGAGCAAAGAAAACAATCAACTGAACTAAAAGACAACCTATGGAATGGGAGAAGATATTTGCAAATGACAAATCTGATAAAGGCTTCATATCCTAAAATCTGTAAAGAACTTACCAAACTCATCACCCCAAAACCAAATAATCCAGTTAAGAAATGGGCAGAAGACATTTTTCCAAAGAAGACATCCAGATGGCTAATAGACACATGAAAAGATGCTCAACATCATTAATCATCAGGAAAATACAAATAAAAACCACAATGAGCTATCCCCTCACACCTGTCAAAATGGCTAAAATCAACAACACAAGAAATAACATGTTGGTGAGGTTGCAGAGAAAGGGGAACCCTCTTACATTGTTGGTGGGAATGCAAACTGGTGTAGTGACTTTGTAAAATAATACAAGTGGTTCCTCAAAATTTAAAAATAGAATTACTTCATGACCAAGCATTTGCACTACTAGGATTTACACAAAAGATACAAAAATACAGATTTGAAGGGGTACATGCATCCCTATGTTTATAGCAGCATTATCAACGATAGCCAAACTATGAAAAGAGCCCAAATGTGCATAGATTGATGAGTGGATGAAGTGGTATAAATATACAATGGAATATTACTCAGCCATCAAAAAGAATGAAATATTGTTTTTTTGCAATGAGGTGGGTAGAGCTTGAGTGTATTATGTTAAGTGAAATACGTTAGTGAGAGAAAGACAAATACTGTATGATTTCACTCATACGTGGAATTTAAGGGAAAAAAAAAGATGAACATATGGGAATGGGGAAAAAAAGAGAAGGAAACAAACCATAAGAGATTCTTAACAATAGAGAACAAACTAAGGGTTGATGGAGGGAGGTGGGGGGGATGGGCTAAATGGCTGATGGGTATTAAGGAGGGCACTTGTTGTGATGAACACTGGGTGTTATATGTAAGTGATGAACCACTAAATTCTACTTGTGCAACTAATATTACATTATATGTTCACTAACTAGAATTTAAATAAAAATTTGAAAAAGAAAAAAAATAAGAGGTGATATATATACACAATGTAATATTACTCAGCCATAAAAGAGAATGAAATCTTGCCATTTGCAATGACATAGCTGGAGCTAGAGAATATTATGCTAAGTGAAATAAGTTAGTAAAAGAAAGACGAATACCATATGATTTCACTCATATGTGGATTTTAAGAAACATAACAGAAGAACGTAGGAACAAGAGAGGCACACCATAAAACAGACTCTTAATTCTAAAGAACAAATAAGTGTTGCTGGAGGGGAGGTGGACAGGAGGGGGGTGGTGGTTTGGTTAAATGAATGATGGGTATTTAGGAGGGCAGTTGTGATGAGAACCTGGTATTGTATGTAAGTGATCAATCAGTAAATCCTACACCTGAAACTAATATTAGTGCTGCTTTTTAATGGATGGTTATAAAGCTTCATATTTATATTGTATAGTATTTTCTTATAAAGCATTATAATTTTTATTTGATCTCTCATTTAATTCATCATTAATTTTCATAATGTTTTAAGGGATTCCATTTCATTTGAGGATACTTTCAATAAACATTATATTAGAACACAGTAAGGAAAAATATCCCCCTAAGCAAAGCTTCCCTTCCATTTAGTTCTGCACTCTGAAAGCTAATTTCTTTTCTTTATGGATTGATGACTGCAAAACAAGAATTGTGTAGTTATAGTAAAACTCACTGGATATCAATAGATAAATTTTATATCAACTGTTGATTATCTGAAGGCCAATTAACAAGTTTTTACCTATATATGGCTGTAACTTATCTCAAGTTTCTGGCTGCCTACCTTTAGGCTCAGAATCACTGCTCAGCACCTCACAAAGCAAGGTGGAGGGAAGAAAAATAAGGCAATTTGGCTCTTTGACAATATCTTTGGAACAATTAGATTTGGGGAGGACGATTCAAAACAGAGTATGGCAAGCTACGAACACATAGCTCCCATTTGTTGTGAATACAGGTTCACAACTCTGCTGGATTCCAGAGGCTAGGTCAGTGAGTTGTGCAGAATGGACAAATGGGGCGGAGCAAGATGGCAGAGGAGTAGGAGACCTGGATTTCGTCTGGTCTCAGGAATTCAGCTGAATAGGGATCAAACCATTCTGAACACCTACGAACTCAACAGGAGATTGAAGAGAAGAATAGCAACAACTCTCTGAACAGAGAAGGGACCACTTACTGGAAGGTAGGAGGTGTGGAGAAGTGAATCCAAGGTGATATTCGGGAGGATAGAGGACGGGGGAGGGAGCCTCCATCCGCTGCTTCTGGCAAGTGATAGAGCCGTGGAGCACAAAATCAGAACTTTTAGAAGTCGGCTCTGCTGAGGGACGTCGCTCCAGTGGCTAAGCAGGGGGTGGAACCCTCACGGGACAGTGTGGTCTCAGGACCCTCGGGGTCACAGAAAGACCAGGGGTGCCTGAGTGCAGCAGAGCTCCCAGGTATCAGAACGGGGAAGCTGGCTGCAGAGACGGAGCTGAGGCGCGGGCTCTCAGCTCAGGGTTACCATAAACTGTGATCTGTGGCCCAGTCGGGCCACTGCTCCTCTAGCAGGGACCCAACAAGCGGCAGAGCTGGGGAGACTCCCCTTCCTCCCCCAGGAGGAGTGGCATGGGAGTACACCACAGGGATCTGCTGGGTTTGGAGACTCCACACGGGGTTGGGTGCCAGAGATAGAAACACTCGGTCACAGGTAGGGTGAGCACGAAGTGCTGCCGGAGACCGGGGAGACGGGAGTGACTGCTTTTCTCTGGGGGCGCACTGAGGACAGGGGCCCCGAGTTCTCAGCTCCTCCCAGCGGAGATTGGGAGGCCACCATTTTCACTCTGATCCTCCAAAGCTGTACCGAGAGCTTGCAGGGAACAAAAGCTCCCAAGAACAAACCCAAGCTGATTGTTTAGCCCGGAGGGAAAGGGCGGGGCAATTCCGCCTCCAGCAAAGATATTTGGGAACCATGGCAACAGGCCCCTCCCCCAGAAGATGGGCACGAACAGCCAGCGAGCCAAGACCAAATTTACCGATCAAGGAGAATGGGAGAACTCCAGCGCTAAGGGAATACTGCACATAGAATTCATGGCTTTTTTACCATGATTCATTAGTTTTCGAATTTAATTTTTTTAACTGTTTTTTCTTTGAAATTTTCTTTTTCCCTTTTTCAACCAATATCTTATCAATCCCTTTTTAAAAAAACATTTTTTATTTTTCATTTTTAGAATCATATTTTATCCCTTCAGAGTAGTTACTCTTATTTTTGGCATATATATATAAGTTGTTCTCTCTTTAAAATTTTGAGATACAGTTTCTTCTAACAGGTCAAAATATACCCTAAATCACTAGTGTATGGCTTTGTTCTAGTCTCCTGCCTGAACACATTCTCTCCTTTTTTTCTTTTCTTTTTTTTTAAATCTTCTTTCTTTTTTCAAACAACTTCTTATCTTATCAATTCCCTTTATAAAACCTTTTATAAATTTCATCTTTACAGTCATATTCCATCCCTTCATTGTATCAACCCTTATTTTGTACATATATAAGTCTTTCTTCCTTTAAAATTTTAGGAGGCACTTTCTTCTAACAGACCAAAATACGCCCAAAACCTAGTGTGTGGCATTGATCTATGCACTAGCCTGATCATATTTGATCATATTCTGTTTTCTTTGTTTTGTTATGTTTTTGTTTGTCTTTATCTTTTTCTTTTTCTTTTTTCTCTTTCTTTTTTCTTTCTTTCCCTTTCTTTTCCCCTGGTTTGAGGTCTTTTCTGATTTGTATAGAGTATATTTGCTGGGGACGTTGTTAGATTGTTAGCATTTTGTTCACTCATTCATCTATTCGCTGGACAAAATGACAAGATGAAAAAAATCACCTCAGCAAAAAGAACAAGAGGTAGTACCGTCTGCCCGGGACCTACTCAATGCGGACATTAGTATGATGTCAGACCTAGAATTCAGAATCATGACTTTAAAGATATTAGCTGGGCTTGAAAAAAGCATGGAAGTTATTAGAGAAACCCTTTCTGGAGAAATAAAAGAACGAAAATCTAACCAAGTCGAAATCAAAAAGGCTATTAATGAGGTGAAATAAAAAATGGGGGCACTAACTGCTAGGACAAATGAGGAAGAAGAGAGAATCGGCGATATAGAAGACCAAATGATGGAAAATAAAGAGGCTGAGAAAAAGAGAGATAAACAACTACAGGATCATGAGGGCAAAATTCGAGAGATAAGCAATACGATAAGATGAAACAACATTAGAATAATTGGGATCCCAGAAGAAGAAGAAAGAGAGAGAGGGGCAGAAGGTATATTGGAGCAAATCATAGCAGAGAACTTCCCTAATGTGGGGAAGGAAACAAGCATCAAAATCCAGGAGGCACAGAGAACCCTTCTCAAATAAATAAAAATAGGTCAACACCCCAATAACTAATAGTAAAACTTAGGAGTCTCAGAGACAAAGAGAAAATCCTGAAAGCAGCTCGGGAGAAGAGATATGTCACCTAAAATGGGAGAAACATTAGATTGGCAACAGACCTATCCACAGACACCTGGCAGGCCAGAAAGGACTGGCATGATATCTTCAGAGCACTAAACGAGAAAAATATGCAGCCAAGAATACTATATCCAGCTAGGCTGTCATTGAAAATAGAAGGAGAGGTAAAAGGTTCCAGGACAAACAAAAACTAAAGGAATTTGCCAGCACAAAACCAGCACTAAAAGAAATGTTGAAAGGGGTCCTCTAAGCAAAGAGAGAGCCTAAAAGCAGCATAGACCAGAAAGGAAGACAGACAATATACAGTAACAGTCACCTTACAGGCAATACAATGGCACTAAATTCATATCTTTCAATAGTTACCCTGAATGTAAATGGACTCAATGCCCCAATCAAAAGACACAGGCTATCAGATTGGATTCAAAAACAAGACCCACCGATATGCTGTCTGCAAGAGACTCATTTTAGACCCAAAGACACCCCCACATTGAAAGTGAGGGGGTGGAAAATCATTTACCATGCTAATGGACACCAAAAGAAAGCTGGGGTGGTAATTCTTATTAGACAAATTAGATTTTAACCCAAAGACTGTAATAAGAGATGAAGAAGGACACTATATCCTACTTAACGGGTCTAACCAACAAGAAGATCTAACAATTGTAGATATCTATGCCCCTAACATGGGAGCAGCCAATTATATAAGGCAATTAAAAACAAAAGCAAAGAAACACACTGGCAACAATACAAAAATAGTGGGGGACAATAACACCCCCCTCACTGAAATGGATAGATCATCTAAGCAAAAGATCAACAAGGAAATAAAGACGTTAAATGACACACTGTACCAAATGGACTTCACAGACATATTCAGAAATTCCATCCCAAAGCAACGGAATACACATTCTTCTCTAGTGCCCATGGAACATTCTCCAGAATTGATCACATCCTCGGTCACAAATCAGGTCTCAACTGGTACCAAAAGATTGGGATTATTCCCTGCATATTTTCAGACGACAATGCTCTGAAACTAGAACTCAATCACAAGAAGAAAGTCAGAAAGAACTCAAATACATGGAGGCTAAAGAGCATCCTACAAAAGAATGAATGGGTCAACCAGGAAATTAAAGAAGAATTAAAAAAATTCATGGAAACCAATGAAAATGAAAACAAAACTGTTCAAAATCTTTGGGATACAGCAAAGGCAGTCCTGAGAGGAAAGTATATAGCAATACAAGTCTTTTTCAAGAAACAAGAAAGGTCTCAAATACACAACCTAACCCTACACTTAAAGGAGCTAGAGAAAAAAACAGCAAATAAAGCCTTAACCCAGCAGGAGAAGAGAAATAATAAAGATCAGAGCAGAAATCAATGAAATAGTAACCAAAAGAACAGTAGAACAGATCAACAAAACTAGGAGATGGTTCTTTGAAAGAATGGACAAGATTGATAAACCCCTGGCCAGACTTACCAAAAAGAAAAAAGAAATGACCCAAATCAACAAAATCATGAATGAAAGAGGAGAGATCACAACCAACACCAAAGAAATACAAACAATTCTAAGAACATATTATGAGCAACTCTATGCCAGCAAATTAGATAACCTGGAAGAAATGGGTGCATTCCTAGAGATGTATCAACTACCAAACTTGAACCAGGAAGAAATAGAAAACCTGAACAGACCTATAACCACTAAGGAAATTGAAGCAGTCATCAGAAATCTCCCAACAAACAAAAGCCCAGGGTCAGATGGCTTCCCAGGAGATTCTACCAAGCATTTCAAGAGAAATTAATACCTATTCTCCTGAAACTGTTCCAAAAAATAGAAATGGAAAGAAAACTTCCAAACTAATTTTATGAGGCCACCATTACCTTGATCCCCAAACCACACAAAGACCCCATGAAAAAGGAGCATTACAGACCAATATCCTTGATGAACATCGATGCAAAAATTCTCACCAAAATACTCACCAATAGGATCCAACAGTACATTAAAAGGATTATTCACCACGACCAAGTGGGATTTATCCCTGGGCTTCAAGGATGGTTCAACATCCACAAATCAATTAACGTGATACAATACATTAACAAAAGAAAGAACAAGAATCAGATTATCCTCTCAATAGATGCAGAAAAAGCATTTGACAAAGTACAGCATCCTTTCTTGATCAAAACTCTTCAGAGTATAGGGATAGAGGGTTCATACCTCAACATCATAAAAGCCATCTATGAAAAACCTACAGCAAATATCATTCTCAATGGGGAAAAGCTCAGAGCTTTTCCTCTAAGGTCAGGACCGTGGCAGGGATGTCCACTATCACCACTGCTATTCAACATAGTATTATAAGTCCTAGCCACAGCAATCAGACAACAAAAAGAAATCAAAGCATCCAAATCAGTGAAGAGGAAGTCAAACTCTCACTGATTGCAGATGATATGATACTGTATGTGGAAAACCCAAAAGACTCCACCCCAAAACTGCTAGAACTCATACAGGAATTTTGTCAAGTAGCAGGATATAAAATCAATGTGCAGAAATCAGTGGCATTCCTATACACCAACAATAAGACAGAAGAGAGACAAATCAAGGAGTCGATCCCATTTACAATTGCACCCAAAACTATAAGATACCTAGGAATAAATTTAACCAAAGAGGCAAAGGATCTGTACTCAGAAAACTATAAAATACTCATGAAAGAAATTGAAGAAGACACAAAGAAATGGAAAAACGTTCCATGCTCATGGATTGGAAGAACAAACATTGTGAAGATGTCAATGCTACCTAGAGCAATCTACATATTCAATGCAATCTCCATCAAAATACCATCTACTTTTTTCAAAGAAACGGAACAAATATTCCTAAAATTTGTATGGAACCAGAAGAGACCCCGAATAGCCAGAGGAATATTGAAAAACAAAAGCAAAGCTGCCGGCATCACAATTCTGGACTTCCAGCTGTATTACAAAGCTGTCATCATCAAGACAGTACGGTACTGGCACAAAACAGACACATAGATCAATGGAACAGAATAGAGACCCCAGAAATGGACCCTCAACTCTATGGTCAACTAATCTTTGACAAAGCAGGAAAGAATGTCCAATGGAAAAAAGACAGTCTCTTCAACAAATGGTGTTGGGAAAATTGGACAGCCACATGCAGAAGAATGAAACTGGACCATTTCCTTACACCACACACAAAAATAGACTCAAAATGTTTGAAAGACCTAAATGTGAGACAGGAGTCCATCAAAATCCTAAAGGAGAACACAGGTAGCAACCTCTTTGACCTCAGCCACAGCAACTTCTTCCTAGAAACATCGCCAAAGGCAAGGGAAGCAAGGGCAAAAATGAACTATTGGGATCTCATCAAGATAAAAAGCTTTTGCACAGCAAAAGAAACAGTCCACAAAACCAAAAGACAACTGATAGAATGGGAGAAAATATTTGCAAATGACATATCAGATAAAGGGCTAGTATCCAAAATCTATAAAGAACTTATGAAACTCAACACCCAAAGAACAAATAATCCAATCAAGAAATGGGCAGAAGACATGAACAGACATTTTTCCAAAGAAGACATCCAAATGGTCAACAGACACATGAAAAAGTGCTCAACATCGCTCGGCATCAGGGAAATCCAAATCAGAACCTTAATGAGATACCAACTCACACCGGTCAGAATGGCTAAAATGAACAAGTCAGGAAATGACAGATGTTGGCGGGATGTGGAGAAAGGGGAACCCTCCTACACTGTTGGTGGGAATGCAAGCTGGTGCAACCCCTCTGGAAAACAGTATGGAGTTTCCTTAAACAGTTGAAAATAGAGCTACCATACGATCCAGCAATTGCACTACTGGGTATTTACCACAAAGATACAAATGTATGGATCCGAAGGGGTACGTGCACCCCAATGTTTATAGCAGCAATGTCCACAATAGCCAAACTGTGGAAAGAGCCAAGATGTCCATCCACAGATGAATGGGTAAAGAAGAGGTGGTATATATACACAATGGAATATTATGCAGCCATAAAAATGAATGAGATCTTGCCATTTGCAATGACGTGGATGGAACTGGAGGGTGTTATGCTGAGTGAAATAAGTCAATCAGAGAAAGACATGTATCATATGACCTCACTGATATGAGGAATTCTTAATCTCAGGAAACAACCTAAAGGTTGCTGGAGTGATGGGGGGTGGGAGGGATGGGGTGGCTGGGTGATAGTCATTGGGAAGGGTATGTGCTATGGTGAGTGCTGTGAATTGTGCAAGACTGTTGAATCATAGATCTGTACTTCTGAAACAAATAACGCAATATATGCTAAGAAAAAAAAAAGAACATACACTTTACTCACCCATATTTACATTGTTTTGTAGCTCTAATGAAGATAAAATGGGATCATATTATGGTATAAATTTATTTTTTTAAGCACAATAATATAACATGGACCTTCTTCCATGTCATTACATAAGAGCAACGCCGTTCTTTTTTAATGATTGCATAGTATTCCACAGTATAGATCAACCATAATATATTCTAAATCATTCTACTATTAATTTTTATGTTGCCTTCAGATCTTTCCTAATACATTGATTCAGTAATCATTGTACATACTTGCATGACTTCTCTGAGGAATAAATTCCTATAAGTGAAATTTCTGGAACAAAAATTATATGCATTTAAATTTAATTAGAAACTATTGAATTTCTCTCTGAAAATATTTCACCAGTTTATATTCCCACAATAGTTTATGACTAGACATTAGACATTATTGATCTTAATTTTTCCAATCTAATTGGTGAGAAATGTTTCTCTGTTTTGTTTTGTATGTATCTGATCACTAGAGAGGTTTGTGGGTCTTCTTAAATATTTATTGCTGTTTGAATATCCTCATCTATAAAATGAAATTTTCAGATCTTTTCCTGATTTTTAAAATTTTTTGGTGTTTTAAGAATATTAACTTTTCATTATGTAGATTATAAATATTTTTATTAGTTTATCATTTGCTTTTAATTTTGTTTACAATGGTTTGTTCTGAATAAAAACTTTTCTGTTTTCTATAAAAAAAAGAAACACTTGATAAATTGAAATTCATAGAATTAAAAATTTTAGCTCAGTGAAAAACTTACTTGAAAGGATAAAAATGTAAGTTATAGATTAGGAGAAAATGTTTCCAAACCACATTTCTGACAAAGGATTCATATCTAGATATATAAAGAACTCTCAAAATGCCTCAGTTAAAACAAAGAAAATGGGCAAAAGACATGAAGACACAATTCATAAAATAGGACACACAAATGACCAGTAAGCACATGAAAAAAGATGTTCAACATATTAGCCATTAGGTAAATGCAAATGAAAACTAAAATGAGATATTACACTTAATCAGAATGGTCAAATATATACTAAATAAATAATAAATAAATAAAATATATAATATATAAAATATATAAACTGTAAAAATAGTGACAACATCAAATGCTGGCAAGGATGCAGAGAGGTTGGATTACTCATACACTGACAATGAAATGTGGAAGAGTAGAGCAACTCTGAAAAACAGCTGGTTTCTTTAAAAAAAAAAATTGTGTGATGAGTGTATAGTCCAGCAATTGTACTTAGACATTTATCTCAGAAAAATGAAAACTTAAGTTCCAACAAAAACTTGTACATGGATATTTACAGCAGATTTACTTGTAACAGCCCCTCATTGGAAATAGCCCAAATGTCCTTCAACGGATGAATGGTTAAACCATAGTACAATGATACCTTGGACTACTCCTTAGCAATAAGAAGGAGTGGAATATTGACCCAAGTAACAACCTGGATGAATCTCCAGAGAATTATGCTTTGTGGAAAAAAACTGATGCCAAAACCTTATATAGTATATGATTCAATTTATATAACATTCTTGAAATTGGAAAATTATAGATGGAGAACTGATTAATGATTACCAGAGGTCAGGCAAGAGGGTTAGGAAAGAGTGTGGGTGTGACTCTAAAGGGACAAAATAAGGAATCCCTGTGGTGATGAAAATGTTCTGTATCTTGACCAAATTAATCCCAATATCTTGGTTGTGGTATTATACTACAGTTTTGGTAGATGTTACCATTGGGGAAAATGTGTAAAGCATACACACAGGAACTCTTATTTCTTATAGATGCATGTGAATCTACAATCATCTAAAAATAAGTTAAGTAAAACAAATACATGTGGAATGATTAGTACCAAGACTAACAACCAGAAAGTTCTAAGTGAATGCGACACAGTAACCAACTCAATGCCTGCATATAGAACATAGTCAGTATTTACTACACAGAGAAGATAGTTGAATAGTTTTCTCTTTTTCTGTAAAAACTTTATTTCCATTTGGTTTGCAGCTTGAGCAAGGGCTCCAGGGGAGTTAAAAAGCTGCTTAGGGGCTCTAAGGAGAGATTCAGGCAGAAGCCCTGACACCAGGGGGAGGCCGAGAGACCACACTGGGCTCCAGAAGCTTTATTTGTGTTTGAGGGTGAGCCTTTTGAAGAGCTACTCACCTAGCTGAGCCTAGGGGCTGGCCAACCTATGGAGGTTAGTGAGATGGTTGCCATCTTCTTGATGTGTTTTTCTTCATCCAGGAAGTGGCTCTCCAGCAATTCACAGAGATCTGCACAGGCAGAGGGGTCTGTACAGGTTGAACCTAGGGCATGCAGATCCAAAAAGGCCTGGTCTAGGTTCTTTTCCAGGGCCATGGTGGCTTCTGTGGCATCTAGGGTTTTGCCCCAGTCACTTACCTGAAAGAGGGTATGGCTGCCGCTCTAGTTCTGCATCTTCAAAAACATTGGGCCTGCAGTGCCTGGGTGGCTCAGTTGTTAAGCATCTGCCTTCAGCTCAGGTCATGATCCCAGGGTCCTGGGATTGAACCCCACGTTGGGCTCCCTGCTCTGTGGGAAGCCTGTTCTCCCTCTCCCACTCCCCTGTCTTGTGTTCCCTTTCTCACTGTGTCTCTCTCTGTCAAGTAAGTAAATAAAATCTTTAAACAAAACAAAACAAAACATTGGGCCAACTCCTGGAAGAAGTGGCTGCTGAAGAAGTGGCCTATGCTCTCCAGAGCTACATTGTCAGGATGGAAATAGAAGCCCAGAGAGGGGTAGGTATCAGAGGCCTGCAGATGCAAGTTGACTGGGCCATTGATTGGTGACCTCCACCCACTTCGTGGAATAATTCTAACAAATCTGGGAGCTCATGGTTGGTCAGAATAAGGAGCTAAGCAAAAATGGTGTTGGTTGGTCCTGGAGGTCGCAGATGACTGCGATGATGGTCTTGGAGGTGACAAGAGGTTGGAGGGTGGTTGGAGGCGGAAGAAGGAGGGTCCTCCTGGGTTTGTTCCCTACAAACACTGTTGAAGCAAGAGACAGATCCACATGGTGCCAAGAGCACCCTGAATAGTTTTTAATTTAGAGCCAGTCAATTCTTTAGGACAGAGGAAAATTAGAGGTTATAGGTGTTGTCCCATGGCTACTGACAGGCCAAAGTTTTTTATAGGTAGGGCGAAATAAGACCTGAAGTAAGAAAAGGATACTCTGGATAAGGGGGAGAGGAAAGAAGGGAAGGAAGGCTATTGGGGAGAATGAGAGTAGAGACAAAGATGGAAGAGAGAATGAGAGAGAGGAGAGAGAGGAAACGGGGAAGAATGGAAAGGACAGAGAGAGAAAAGTGGGAGTAATCTATTAGGAAGTCTTTCACAGGCCGAATAAATATTAGCTTAGTTGGTGGGAAATGAGTGACAGCATTGTAAGGAGCAATACCGTTATACTGGAATACCAGTTTGGAGATTCATTAGAGATTTATTCTGTTGAATTAATGACCTACAATGACTAGGGCAAATGCCTTTGGGAGAGGTAACATGTTGCTCATCTTAGTTATTAGAACTCTTTGTGTAAAGTTATTTATCGTCACTTAGAGGATCTAAATGGAAAAAGGCAAAGAGTGAATAAATTAGGAAGGAGGGAGTAATTAAAAAATTCATAGCATGTGTCTCTTCTAAGTTGAGAGCACCTGGCAACAGTAGTCTCTGGTTATGTTAGTGTAAGTGTTTGCAGATGAGGGTGATGTGAGACATGGTGACTACAGGAATGTAGGAGGAGAGCAAGAAGCCTTGTGAAATTGAAAAAGTTTGTTTGAACCATATGAAATTGCCATTTTAGTTGGTCAAAAAAATAGGTGTATATGGACAATTCCATGTGGTTCCACCTATAGAGTCCAATGCACTTTTAAATAAACTCATCTTGCCCTCACATAGAAGCTCTTTGAAGTTGGGCAGGGGGCTGGAAATGTTAGCATTCTCATTTCACAAGAGAAGAGAGGTGAGACAATTCACTCAAGGTAACACACCTAGGAAGTGGCAAAAAGAGAACCATAATTAAGGTCTCCTAACTCTAAATCCTATCTTTTCTCCCCCTACTGTGAATAAATGCAAATGATCAGGGCAAATGCTGGATCCCTATACATTAAAACAAGTTGTGTTGATTTTAGATCTACGTATTTTTTTAACTTTTGTTTTTATGTTTTCCCTTTAGTGGGATTTGAGATAATTATCTTAACTGTAGAAGATTTTTGTTGTTTTCTGGGTTGCAGGTTTTTAGGGGTTTGGGGGATAAAGTAAGAATGACTCCAGCTGTATGAGAAAGGTGGGTTCAAGGTACAAAAATAATGGGAGGATCTCACAGCCTTCCTTACTCTAAGCAAAACACCTTTATTTGCTTTCTATTTCTTTTAAAACCTGAAGATTCAATCTACTTTCTATGAAGTAAATACATTTAAACTTGGATACTATTGGACTCCTTTTCAAGCTGTCTTATCATCTCTAATAACATGGAGCGGTTATTTAGTATGTACTTCATTTATTTGGCAGGCAACCAAATTGCATGCATGTTTTTTCACTCTTGATCATTGTCAATATTTTTTCCCTTTATACTTGTCAAAGTTAAAAGGGCTTTAAAAAGTACTTAAGTGGATAAGTGAAACATTTAATATAGTTGTAGGCTGTTCTTTATTAATAAGAGTCTATTGTGAATTTTACTTTGTTACCTAGGCACTTTGGAAGAAACCATCAGCAATCTAGCTCCATCATGTCTTTCTTATTATTTTAGATGGGGGAGGGAGGTTTTAATGGCCAGTACTACTGTTCCCTTTTAGCTGATAGAGAAGGTGAGATCCAGTAAGACTCACCCTTTTGTACACAAATACAAAACAAAATTAGAGTCAACAGTGGAAAAAAACACCAAATAGATGACATTGTAAAAAACATCATTTGGTACAGAGTGCTAAAACAGGTTTCATAATCAATACACTTAAATAAACATGCTTGTAGCAAAATATATTGATCACACACATACATAAAATAGTCCCCCAAATTATAATGATAGATTTTGCCTTGCTACAGGCTATTTTGCTGGCCATATATGATTATAGTATTAGTGATATATATGAAGAATTTATTTCATTCATATTGTGAAGTGAAACTGTTTTTCACACACACACAAAAAGACTAGAACTAAGATTTTAGGATAATCTATAACCTCCCAGTAAGTAGATAGGTGCCTAAACCAATCCACAACCCCGCACCTCACTTTTCAATTATATTATGAGATATTGCCATGCACCATAGATTGCTTCCTTTTTAGGATCAAGTTATAAATGATATATATTTATTCATATTTCAAACAATAGGTTTGATATGGCACCATGTCTAATCCCACTGATTCAATAGGTAAAATGTGAGGTAGAAAAAAGTCTGTCTAACTCCTCTGGCCTGTCTATGAGGCAAGTGCATCACATTTAAATAAGTAATAGATAAATAAGTTAGATAATTAACAAAATCATTTTTATTTGTTGCTCATAACCATGGTTTTTGTACTATTCCCAATCAGAGCCCACACATTTCACACAATATCATTTATTTGTTACCTCATTACACCAGTGTTACTAGTTTTTAGCCTGTCTTTATTGATTCCATTATTTTTCTACCTACACCTCTATAGATTCATTTCTACTAACCACCAAAATTTGGCTTAAAATTTACTTCTCTAGGATGTATTTCTTATTATGTCAAGATGAGTTTGATCACTCCTTTATTCTACATTTCCTTAGAATTATTTCCTTATTACCAAACCATTGTTTTCATGTGTTCTTAAATGATTATAAGTGGGGAAACTAAGGATAAATTGGCATTCATTCAATAGTTAATTCAAAAAAATGTTATTGATCACCTGCACCTGCAAGCCACTCGGTTGAGAGTTGTAGAAGAAAATAAGTAAATAAATAAATAAAAAGAATAAGGGATCAGCACTATACAGGGCAGAATTAAAAATGTTAATAGATATACTGCAAAATAATATGAAAGGATGAAAGCTGGAAAAAATTATGGAATTCACTATTGTAGGTTGAGTTGTTTTCACTTTCTTGATAGCATCATTTGATGCACAAACTTTTAATTTTGATGAAGTCCAATGTATGTTTCTTCTTTTGTTGTATGCGCTTTTGGTTTCATACCTAAGAACCGAATGCCAAAACTCAAAACGTGAAAATTTATCCTTTTTTCTTCTAATAGTTTTAGCTTTTAAATTGATATTTTTAATCCATTTTGAGTAAATTTTTATATATGGTATGATATAGGGAAACAACTTAGTTCTTCTTCGTGTGGATATCCAGTTGTTTCTGCACCACTTGTTGAAGAAACTCTTCTTTCCCTATTGAATGATCTTGTCACCCTTGTTGGAAATCAATTAAACATACATGTTTGGGTTTTCTGGACTCAAAATCCTGTTCCATGGATTGATATCCCTGTCCTTATACCAGTACCACACTGTTGTAATTACTGTAGCTTTGTGGTAAATATGGAAATTAGGAAGTGTGAATACTCTTTGGCTCTTTCTTTCTTTCTTTCTTTCTTTCTTTCTTTCTTTCTTTCTTTCTTTCTTTCTTTCTTTCTTTCTAGAGAGGGCAAGAGATAGAGAAAGGGGAGAGGGGAAGAGGGAGAGAGAGGATCTTAAGCAGGATCCACGCCCAGTGTAGAGCCTGACATGGGGCTTTATCTCACAACCCTGAGATCAAGACATGAGCTGAAATCAAGAGTCAGATGCTTAACCAACTGAGCCACCGAGGTGCCCCAGCTTTGTTCTTTTTCATGATTGTTGTGACTATTTGGGGTTCCTTGCAATTCCATACAAATTTAAAGATTGGCATTTACATATCAGCAGAAAAGGCTGTTGGAATTTTTATGGGAAATGCTTTGAATCTGTAGATTGCTTTGGGTAGTATTGCAATCTTTACAATAAATCTTATCTTCCTATTTATGAACATAGACTATCTTTCCACTTATTTAGGTCTTTTTAATGTATTTCAATAATAATTGTAGTTTTCACTATAAAATTCTTGCACATTGATCCCTAAGTATTTTATTCTTTTGGATTTTATAGTAAATTGAATTGTTTTCTTAATTTCCTATTCTGATTATTCAATGGTATTATGTACAAATACAACTGATTTTTGTATATTCACCTTGTATCCTGTAATATTAATGATTTGGTTTATGAGTTCTAATATAATTTTGTTTGGTGTATGCAAATTCTTTGGTGTTTTCTATATGTGTTTTTTCTATATGTGGTGTTTTCATCTGTGAACAGATTTAGTTTTACTTCTTCCTTTCCAATTTAGATAATTTTATTTCCTTCATTCTATTAATGAAGGCATATTGGTAATTGTAATATAATGGTATATTACATTAATTGATTTTCACATGTTGAATTACCCTTGTATTTTGGGATAAGCCACTTAGTCATGATACATAGTTATTTTAGTATGCTGCTGGACTCCATTTGCTAGTGTTAAGTAGAGGATTTTATATCTATTTTCATGAGGGATATTTCTCTGTACTTTTATTGTTTTGTCCTTGTCGTGCTTTGACATCAGGGTAATGCTGACTTCATAGAATAAAGAAGGAAAGTTACATCCTTTTCTATTTTTTGGAAAAAAATTAGAAGGGTTTGTGTTAATTCTTCCTTAATTATCACAAGTGAAGCCATCTGCTCTTGGGCTTTTTGTTGTTGGGAGGTTTTTGTTTACTGAGTCAATCTCCATACTTTTAAGCCTGTCCAGAGTCTTTATTTTTTATTAAGCCTTTATTTTTGGTAAGTTGTGTGTTTCTTGGAATTTGTTCATTTCATCTTGGTTATATAATTTGCTGGTGTACAGTTGTTCTTAGTATTCTCTTATAATCCTTTTTATTTTTATACAGTCAGTGGTAATGTCTCCTTTTTAATTTCTGATTTCAATTATTTATATTTTCTCTCCTTTTTCTTCAACAGTCTAGCTAAAAAGTTATCAATTTTGTTGACATTTTCAAAGAACAAACTTCTGTTTCATTGATTAGTTTGCTAATTCACTATCTCTTCTCTATTTATTATGATTTTCTTCCCTCTGCCAGTTTTGGTTTAGTTTGCTTTTTCTAGTCCCTCAAGGTATAAAGTTAGGTTTTTGTTTTGAGATCTTTCACCTTTCTTTTCTTTTAAAGATTTTTATTTATTCATTTGAGACAGAGAGAGAGAGAGAGAATGCATGAGAAGGGGGAGAGGCAGAGGAAGAGGGAGAAGCAGGCTCCCCGCTGAGTCAGGGTCCTGATGTAGGACTCAATCCCAGGACCCTGGGACCACGGCCTGAGCCGAAGGCAGACGCTCAACCATCTGAGCCACCCAGGCACTCCCTCACCTTTCTTAATGCAGTTATTTACAGTGTGCATTTCCATATGAGCACTGCCTCTGCTGCATCCAATATGTTTTGGTATGTTGTGTTTTTGTTTTTATTGGCCTTTAAATATTTCCTAATTTCCCTTGTGATTTTTTCAACTCATTGATATATTTGTAAATTTTCCAGGTTTTTTTCTGATATTGACTTTATTTTCATTCAACAAAATTCATTGTTGTCAGAGAAAATAATTTGTATGATTTTAATCTTTTAAAATTTATTGAGATTTGTTTTGTGGACTAACACAAGATCCTTCATGGATAATGTTCCATACATGCTTAAGAAGAATGCTTATCCTGGGCGCCTGGGTGGCTCAGTTGGTTAAGCAACTGCCTTTGGCTCAGGTCATGATCCTGGAGTCCTGGGATCGAGTCCCACGTCGGGCTCCCTGCTCAGCAGGGAATCTGCTTCTCCCTCTGACCCTCTTCCCTCTTGTGCTCTCTATCTCTCATTCTCTCTCTCAAATAAATAAATAAAATCTTAAAAAAAAAAGATGAATGCTTATCCTACTCTTTCCAGGGAGAGTGGTTCTGTATGTGTCCATTAGGTCTTGTATAGTGTTATTCAAGTCGTATTTTTTCCAAGTCCCCTATTTTTTTTCTGATAATTTATTTCACTGTACTATCAATTATTGTAAATGGGTTATTGAAATTTCCAATTATCACTGTAGAACTATTTTTTTTCACTTCAGTTCTTTCAAATTTTGCTTCATATTTTTTGGAGCACTATGGTTAGCTGTGCATGTTTATAATTGTGGTATCTTCTTCATAAGTTGACCATTTTATCAATATAAAATGTCCCTCTTGTCTCTAGTAACACTTTTTGATTTAAGCCTATCTTGAGTAATATTAGATAAAGTAAACTAGCCATCTCTACTCTCTTAATTACAAGTTGCATGGAATTTTTTAAAATTTTTCATTTTCAACTTATTTGTAACTTTGAATATAGAGCATTTAATACACAGTATATAGCTAGATCATGTTATTTTTTATTTTTTTTAAGATTTTATTTATTTATTTGACAGAGAGATAGAAAGCACAAGCAGGCAGAGTGGCCGGAAGAGGGAAAGGGAGAAGCAGTCTCCCTGTGGGACTCAATCCCAGGACCCTGGGATCATAACCTGAGGGGAAGGCAAAAGCTTAACCAACTGAGCTACCCAGGCACCCCTAGATCATGTTATTTTTAACCATTCTGCCAATCTTTTTTTTTTTTAAGATTTATTTGATCAAGAGAGAAAGAGTGTACAACTGGGGGGAAGGGCAGAAGGAGAGGGAGAGAATCTCAACCACACTCCCTACTGAACACTTAGCCTGATGTGGAGCTCAGTCTCATGACCCTGAGATCATGACCTGAGCCAAAATCAAGAATTGGAAGCTTAACCAACTGAGGAATCCAGGTACCGCCCAATCTGTTTTTTAAACAGTGTTAAAGTGATTTATATTTAAAGTGATTTCTGAAAACGAAGGACTTCTACAATTTTGCTATTTGTTTTATACATTTTAAAATTTTTGGTTCCTAATTCTTGTGTACCTGAATTCTTTTGTGTTTGAGTTTTTGCTGTGTACCATTTTGACACTGTTCTCAGTTCCTTTTCTATATACTTTTAGTTTTTGTTTTGTTTTTTTTGTTTTTTACTCATTTCTATGGGGATTACAATTAACATATTACACTTAGGACAATCTAGTTGGAATTAATGCTAAATTAACTTAAATAGTATACAAAAATTCATACAGTTTCATCTCTCCTCATTTTGTTGTTGTCACAATTTACATCTTCACAGAATGCCCATTAATGTAGACATAAAATTATTATTTAATTCATTGGAATTTTTTATTTTATTTTTTATATTTTTATTATTGTATTTTATTTTATTCAGTTATGTTAGTCACCATACATCATTAATATTTGATGAGGTGATCTACAATTCATTGTTTTCATATAACACAGAGTGCTCCATGTAGTACGTGCCCTCCTTAATACCCATCACAAGTCTAACCCTTTCCCTCACCCCCCTCCCCTCTAAAACCCTCAGTTGGTTTCCCGGAGTCCAGAGTCCCTCACGGTTCATCTCCCCCTCTGATTTCCCCCCCTTCATTTTCCCCTTCCCTCTACTAATGTCTTCCATGCTATTCCTTATGTTCCACAAATAAGTGAAACCATGTGATAATTGACTTTCTCTGCCTGACTTATTTCACTTAACATAATCTCCTCCATCCATGTTGATGTAAAAGTTCAGTATTCATCCTTTCGGATGGCTAAGTAATATTCCATTCTATATATGGACCACATCTTCTTTATCCCTTCATCTGTTGAAGGGCATCTCGGCTCTTTCCACAGTTTGGCTATTGTGGACATTGCTGCTATGAACATTGGGGTGCATATGGACCTTCTTTTCACTACATCTGTGTCTTTGGGGTAAATACCCAGGAGTGCAATTGCTGGGTCATAAGGTAGCTCTATTTTTAACTTTTTAAGGCACCTCCAAACTGTTTTCCAAAGTGGCTATACCAACTTGCATTCCCGCAATAGTGTAAGAGGTTTCCCCTTTCTCCACAGCCTCTCCAACATTTGTTGTTTCTTGCCTTGTCAATTTTTGCCATTCTAACTGGTGTAAGGTGGTATCTCAATGTGGTTTTGATTGGAATTTCCCTGATGGCTAATGATGATGAACATTTTTCATGTGTCTGTTAGCCATTTGTATGTCTTCTTTGGAGAAGTGTCTGTTCATGTATTCTGCCCATTTTTTGACTTGATTATTTGTTTTTTGAGTGTTGAGATTGAGAAGTTGTTTATAGATCTGTGATACCAACCCTTTATCTGTAGTGTTATTTGCAAATATCTTCTCCCATTCTGTGGGTTGCCTCTTTGTTTTGTTGACTGTTTCCTCTGCTGTG
This sequence comes from Eumetopias jubatus, assembly GCF_037043125.1. Classification (NCBI taxonomy): domain Eukaryota; kingdom Metazoa; phylum Chordata; class Mammalia; order Carnivora; family Otariidae; genus Eumetopias; species Eumetopias jubatus. The sequence continues at coordinate 22,518,693 of NW_028274817.1, read as the reverse complement.
CAGAAGCTTTTTATCTTGATGAAGTCCCAAAAGTTCATTTTTGCTTTTGTTTCACTAGCTTTTGGAGATGTATCTTGAAAGAAGTCGCTGTGACCAATGTCAAAGAGGTTACTGCCTATGTTCTCCTCTAGGATTTTGATGGATTCCTGCCTCACATTGAGGTCTTTCATCCATTTTGAGTTTGTCTTTATGTATGGTGTTAGAGAATGGTCAAGTTTCATTCTTCTTCATGTGGCTGTGCAATTTTCCCAGCACCATTTATTGAAGACACTGTCTTTTTTCCATTGCATATTTTTTCCTTCTTTGTCGAAGATTATTTGACCATAGAATTGATTGTTCATATCTGCGTTCTCTATTCTGTTCCATTGGTCTCTATGTCTGTTTTTGTGACAGTACTATGTTGTCTTGGTGATCACTGCTTTGTAATAAAGCTTGAAATTGGGCAACATGATGCCCCCAACATTCTTTTTATTTTTCAACATTTCCTTGGCAATTTGGGATCTTTTCTGATTCCATACAAATTTTAAGATTGTTTATTCCAGCACTTTGAAAAATATCACTGGAATTTTGATCGGAGTGGCATTGAAGGTATAGATTGGTCTGGTTAGCATAGACATTTTAACATTGTTTATATTTCTGATCCATGAGCATGGAATGTTTTTCCATCTTTTTGTGTCTTCTTTTTTTATGAGTGTTCTGTAGTTCCTAGAGTATAGATCTTTACCTCTTTGGTTAGGTTTATTCCAAGGTATCTTATGGATTTTGGTGCTTTTGTAAATGGAATCGTTTCTCTAATTTCTCTTTCTATAGTTACATTGTTAGTGTATAAGAAAGCAACTGATTTCTGTGCATTGATTTTGTATCCTGCCACATTACTGAATTGCTATATGAGTTCTAGTAATTTGGGGGTGGAGTCTTTGGGTTTTCCACATAAAATATCATGTCATCTGTGAAAAGAGAGAGTTTGACTTCTTCTTTGCCAATTTGAATACCTTTTATTTCTTTTTGTTGTCTGATTGCTGTTGCCAGGACCTCTAGTACTATGTTGAACAATAGTGGCGAGAGTAGGCATCCTTGATGTGTTCCCTGATCTTAAGGGAAAGGCTCTCGCCTTTTCCCCATTGAGGATGATATTCGCTGTGGGTTTTTTAGATGGATTTTATGAACTTGTGGAATGTTCCTTCTATCCCTATACTCTGAAGCGTTTTAATCAGGAAAGGATGTTGTATTTTCTCAAATGCTTTTTCTGCATCAATTGAAAGTACCATATGGTTCTTCTCTCTCCTCTTATTAATGTGTTCTATCACATTGATTGATTTGTGAGTGTTGAACCATGCTTGCATATCAGGGATAAATCCCACTTCGTCATGGTGGATAATCCTTTTAATGTATTGTTGGATCCTATTAGCTAGGATTTTGTTGAGAATTTTGGAATCCATATTCTTTAGGGATATCAGTCTGAAATTCTCCTTTTGATGGGGTCTTTGCCTGGTTTGGGGATCAAGGAAATGCTGGCCTCATAGAATGAGTCTGGAAGCTTTCCTTCTATTTCTATTTTTTGAACCAGCTTCAGGAGAATAGGTATTATTTCTTTGAATGTTTGGTAGAATTCCCCAGGGAGTCCATCAGGCCCTGGACTATGGTTTTTTGGGAGGTTTTTGATCACTGCTTCAATCTCGTTACTGGTTGTTGGCCTATTCAGGTTGTCAATTTCTTCCTGTTTCAGTTTTGGCAGCTTATAGGTTTCCTGGAAGGCATCCAATAGTTGTTTCTATTTCCTTAGTGTTACTCGTGAACTCTCCCGTTACATTCATAATTTTATTAATTTGGGTCCTTCTCTTTTCTTTTGGATAAGTCTGGCCAGTGGTTTATCGATCTTATTAATTCTTTCAATGAACCAGCTTTTAGTTTCTTTGATCTGTTCTACTGTGTTTCTGGTTTCTAATTCATTGTCCTTTGCTCTAATCTTAATTATTTCTCTTCTAATGTGTGGCTTAGGCATCGTTTGTTGCTTTTTCTCTAGTTCTTTAGGGTGTAAAGTTAGCTGGTGAATTCGGGATTTTTCTATTTTTTTGAGTGAGACTTGGATGGCTATGTATTTCCCTATTAGGTCTGCCTTTGCAGTATCCCATAGTTTTTGAACCGATGTGTTTTCGTTCTCTTTGATTTCCATGAATTGTTTAAGTTCTTCTTTGGTTTCCTGGTTGACCCAAACATTCTTGAGCAGAGTGGTCTTTAACTTTTAAGTGTTTGGATTTCTGCCAAAATTTTTGTTGTGATTGAGTTCCAGTTTTAAAGCATTATGGTCTGAGAATATGCAGGGAATAATCTCAATCTTTTGGTATCAGTTGAGACGTGATCTGTGACCCAGCATGTGGTCTATTCTGGAGAAAATTCCATGTGTGCTCGAGAAGAATGAGCATTCTGTTGTTTAGGGTGGAATGTTTTGTATATTTCTAAGAGGTCCATCTGGTCCACTGTGTCATTCAAAGCTCTTGTTTCTGTGTTGATTTTTTGCTTAGATGATCTGTCTGTTGCTGAGAGTGGAGTACTGAGGTCTCCTACAATTAAAGTATTGTTATCAATATGATTCTTCTTTTTGGTTAACAGTTGGCTTATGTAGATGGTTGCTCCCATGTTGGGGGCATAGATATTCACAGTTGTTAGATCTTCTTGTTGGATAAACCCTTTAAGAATGATATAGTGTCCTTCTGTGTCTCTAACTACAGTCTTTATCTTTAAATCTATTTTGTCTGATATAAGAATTGCTACCCCAGTTTTCTTTTGAGGTTTCTTGGCATGGAAGATAGATCTCTGTGTCCCTTCACTTTCAGTCTGGATGTATCTTTAGGTTCAAAATGAGACTCTTGTAGACCGTATATGGTTGGGTCCTATCTTTTTATCCAATCTGCAACCCTGTTCCACTATGGGAGCATTTAGGCCATTCACGTTGACAGTGATTATTGAAAGATATGAATTTATTGTCATCATGTTACCTGTGAAGACCTTGTTTTTATAGATTGTTGCTGTAAATTTCTTTTCTATATCACTCTTGGGGTCTTTCTCCTTTTATAGAACCCCCCTTAATATTTCTTGCAGGGCCGACTTAGTGGTCACATATTCTTTCAGTTTCTGCTGGTCTTGGAAGCTCTGCATCTCTCCATCTATTCTAAATGAGAGCCTTGCCAGATAAATTAATCTTGGCTGCATGTTCTTATCATTTAGTACCCTGAATATGTCTTGCCAGGCCTTTCAGGCTTGCCAGGTCTCTGTGGATAAGTCTAATGTTACTCTGATGTTTCTACCTCTGTATCTAAGGAATCTCCTCCACCTAACTACCTTTAAGATGGTTTCCTTGGTTCTAAGATTTGTGATTTTTACTATTACATGCCGGGGCATTGGCCTGTTTTCCTTGATCTTGGGAAGGGTCCTCTGCCTCTAGGACACAAATGTTTGTTCATTCCCCAGATTAGGGATGTTCTCAGCTACGATTTGCTCAAATATATCTTCTAGTCGTCTCTCTCTCTCCACTCCCTCAGGGATTCCAATAATTCTGACATTGGAACGTTTCATGGTGTCACTTATTTCTCTGATTCTGTTTTCATGGATTCTGAGTTGTTTTTCCCTGACCTCCTCTTTTTCCTTTTTATCCATTAAATGGTTTTCCAGGTCACTAATTCATTCTTCTACCTCGCTTTCCCTAGCTGTTAGATTATCTAGATTAGACTGGATCTCATTGATAGCATTTTTAAGTTTTGTCAGTTCAGCTTTCATTTCTGCCCTTAGAGTCTTTGTTGCCATTAATCGATTTCTCCATTGTAGCTATTGTCTTCACAATTGCTAGCCTGAATTCCATTTCTGACATCTTGGTTATATCTGTATCCATTTGTAAATCTGTGGCAGAAGTCACAGTCTTAGTTTTCCTATTTTGGGGGTTCTTCCTCCTAGTCATTCTGTTGAGGGGTGGTTGAGGGAATGTATAGAGTCCAAATTATTGACCACAACCCAAGCAAGATACACCTGTTTTCTTGTGACCTTAGGGTTGCTGGCCTCTTGTTTTCCCAGCCTGTCTTCTGGGGGAGGGGCCTGCTGCACTGTTACTGAGGCAACCCTGTTTGGGCAGAGTTGCCCTGCCCCTGTGGTGGGGGATGGGCTCAGTGAAAACCGATTTTGGGGGGTTTTTGTTTTCTGGTGGCTTTCTCTGCTGGCTTTCCGTGTCTCTTCTGAGAGTCAGAGCAGAAGAGATCTTTTCCAACCCTCTGCCTCAGAGCAGAGAGATCACAGTCTGTTCTTCAGTGAGCTCTTCAGGGTATATTATCTCCGTTTCTGTTGGTGCTGCTATAAACTGCAGTGTCTTGGGTTGTGTGCCCCTCAGCATGGCTCCCAGTCCTCACCTTCAGGTTTGGGTGTGGGGGCTCGTCTCTGCCCTTTGTGCTTCTAAAACTGCCAGCCGCCCCCAGTTTGCTGATGGGGCCCTGCCGTTCCAGGTTTCAGTCTGCGGGGCTTCCCTAAAATCCTTTTCCTGCTGCTACAGGTCTGCGAGTCTGTGCCATGTCCCAAGCATAGAAGGCTTTTGCTCACCGGCAGTGCAGGATCCCCATGGCTCCCTCCTTCTTCCATTTATCTCCCAATATCTGCCCGCGGAATCACGGCTCCTGGCTTCATACCTTGAAACCAACTGCCTGTGATATTCTGTTTGTAGAGATCCAGATAAAATTTTTTACATCTCAGAGTGATTTCATGAGTGTTCAGAATGGTCTGGTAGATAACCAGCTCAATTCCAGGGACCAGTTGGAATAGGGTTCCCTACTCCTCTGCTATCTTTTCCTCCCCCCTCACATTGAGTTTTTAATCATCTTTCTATAGTGTTAGACACTTCATGTTTTTGATTTATTATTTAAATCTTTGAAGCCACAGAATTTTTAAATTTGAAATCTTTAATTTAGAATTGATTCCAGAAGTCACAAACTCAAAACCTTAGGGCTATAGGAATATGTAGTATATAAATGAGTGAACCAGGTTATGTGTAAGATCCAGTAGAGGTCATTGGAAATTGGTAAACTGAAACACACATGTCTGTTTGATGGTGGAATTTACTACCCAGCTGTGGTCAATTTTTGCCATTTGGGGATGAGAGCTCAGTGTTTCCAAATCTTATGATTCTTTTTATTTTTTAAAAGATTTTATTTTCTTATTTGACAGAGAGACAACGAAAGAGGAAACACAAGCAGGGGGAGTGGGAGAGGGAGGAGCAGGCTCCCCACTGAGCAGGGAGCCCAATGTGGGGCTCAATCCCAGGACCCTGGCATCATGACCTGAGCCAAAGGCAGCTGCTTAACCAACTGAGCCACCCAGGCATACCAAGATCTTATTTTTCAAGAGAACCCTATAATCTTTGTTTTTTTAATGTGAAATCCTTAAGTTAAAATGCTAGGAAGGGGTGCCTGAGTGACTCAGTTACTTAAGTATCTGACTCTTGGTCTCAGCTCAAGTCTTGATCTCAGTGTTGTGAGTTCAAGCCCAAAATTGGGCTCCATGCTGGGCATGGAGTCTACTTAAAAAATAAAATATGGGGAACCTGGGTGGCTCAGTTGGTTAAGCATCTGACTCTTGGTTTTCAGCTCAGGTCATGATCTTAGGGTCATGGGACTGAGCCCCACGTTTGGTTCCATGGTCAGTGTAGAGTCTGTGGAGATTCTCTCTCCCCCTGTCCCTCCCCCCAACTCTCTCTCTTTCTCTCCCTAAAATAAATAAACAAGTGTTTAAAAATATATAAAAAATAAAATAAAATCTGGAGGAGTTAAGATGGTGGAGAAGTAGGGGACCTTGATCTTTCCTTGTCCCTCAAACACAGCTGTATTGAGGTCAGATCACTTGGAACACCCAGGAAATCAGTCTGTGGACTGGTAGAAGGATCTGCACAGTTGGTGGGAAACAGCATGGCAGGTGCAAGCACATGGAAGTGAATTGGGGAAGAGACAAACTGCTGTGCTACAGAGGGAAGGAGACCCTTTTTGTGGGGAGAGAAAGACAGGGGGGTTGAAAGAGTGCAGCATTGGGTTCACATAAGAGGAAACCTCTCACACTACAGACTGGGGAGACAGGGCAACTGAGTGTTGCAGGTCTTTTGCAAACAGTCAGTACAGCTCAAACTCTGAGGTTTTAGAAGTGCACAACTTTCACTGGAGTGGAGCTGTAGCATGTGTTCCTGGGGAGAAGGAGAGCTATGGCCCAGGAGCACACACAAAGTGCTGTAAGGATCTCCTGGATCACACTGGAAGAGATTGTTCCTCTTCCTGTAGTACATTTTGAAGAGGGAATATTGCCTCTCCAAGGGTAAAAGACCCTACAGGCACCAGCAAATGCCCTTTCATGGGCAGGGGACAAAAACATGTGCAGAGGGTGGATAACCTGGTTGCTTCTTTTCATGGTGCCACACCATGGATTCTGTGCATCACACCACCATGGGACTATTTTCTGGGACAAAGGGCACTATTCAGAGTGCAGAGAGGCTCCAATCTGGAGGAGGGAGCAGATATGAACCGTGCTGGCTCCTTTAAGATCTGGAGTTTTGAATCCCAGCTGTATGTCAAAGATAAAACACAGGAGATTTGGAGTTTTGAATCCCAGCTGCACCAAAGATAAAATGCAGGAAAGCTGTGGTTCTGGGCATGCTGATGGCCCTTGCTTTTCTGTGAGGGCTTCCTGAATAGCTAGGGGTGTGAGATCCCCTGTCTGGGGACAAGAGAGTGGGGTGGTAACATTTTACCCTCGCTACCAATAAGGTTGAACTTCAGAGAGCAACACAGTGGCCCCAGTGAAGGTGGGAGCTGTTTACGTCAAATTCTGCCCTCCTGTGCTTGGCAAGTGCTTTTTTAACCTGGGCAGGAGTGACTCTGAGCCAGCAAATTGGGCCTCTCCCTTGGAAGAGCAACACAGGCAGTATGTTGTATGCATCACATCTACTGATCATATAGTGTTTCAAAGTGTCCCCTTCAGTTCTGCTGGAAATAAGACCAGGCTGTATTTTTTTTTTAATTCTTTTTCTTTTTCTTTGGAATCAGGTTTATAGTTTTTTTTGTTTGTTTGTTTGTTTTGGTTGGTTGGTTGTTTTATTATTTCTTTTCTCTCTCTCTCTCTCTCTCTCTCTCTCTCTCTCTTTTTATTTGGTTGGGAGGATCAGGCTTCTTCTTTTCTTTTCTTTTTCTTTTTTTTCCTTTTTCTTTGGAATCAGGCTTATAGTTTTGTTGGTTATCTGTTTTTTTTTTTTTTCCCATTCCTTTTCCTGTTCTTTCTCTCTCTTTCTCTTTTTTTTGAGCAGACTTTTTTTTAAAATTTCTTTTCCAAGCTTTTTCAACAAACAATCAAAGCACACCTAGATGAAGGTCCAAACATTCCTCACTGCATGCAAGGAGGAACTCTGCAGAAGACTGACCAGTGGAAAAGAACAGCCAATATGCAACAGCATAGTGCACACAGTACACACCAGAAACACTTCCTGAAGTGCCAGGCCCTGGACAGTGTATGACCTCTATTTAATATAGCATTAGTCTGAAATGAAGAAAATATAAAAAAGTTTTCATAACACACAAAAGATAAAAACAGCCAAAATGGCAAGATGGAGGAATTCTCTCCAAGAGAAAGGTCAGGAAGATATCACAGCCAGAGATTTGCTGAAAACAGATATAAGCAATGTATCTGAAAAATAATTCAAATCAACAGTCATAAGACTACTAGCTGGACTTGACAAAAAGCATAGACGTCACCAGAGAAACCTGTGCTGCAGAGATAAAAGACCTAAAAATTATTCAGGCTGAAGTAAAAAATGCTATAACTGAGATACAAAACCAACTGTATAATCACAATGAGGATTGAAGAAACAGAAGAAAGAATAGGTGATATAGAATTAAAATTATGGAAAATAAGCTGAAAAGAAGAGGGAAAGAAACTATTAGATCATGAAGGTAGATTTAGGGAAATCAGCAATTCCATAAAGCAAAATAATATCTGTATCATAGGAGTCCCAGAAGATGAAGAATGGAGAAAAGTCTCGAAAGTTTAATTGAACAAATTATAGCTGAGAACTTCCCTAATCTGGGGAAGGAAACAAACACTCAAGTGCAAGACACACAGAGAACTCCCCTTAAAATCAACAAAAACAGGTCAACACCACAACATACCATAGTGAAATTTGCAAAATACAAGATAAAGAGAGAATTCTGAAAGCAGCTAGGGAAAAAAGTCCTTAACCTACAAGGGTAGACACATAAGGTTAGCAGCAGACCTGTCCATAGAGACCTGGCATGCCAGAAAGGACTGGCATGATATATTCAATGTGCTAAATGGGGAAAAATATGCAGCCAAGAATACTTTATCCAACAAGGCTGTCATTCAGAATAAGAGAGATAAAAAGTTTTCAAGACAAAAAAAAACTAAAGGAGTTAATGAACTCTAAACCAGCTCTGCAAGAAATTTTGAAGGGGACCTTTGGAGTGGGAAAGAGAGACCGAAAGTAACAAAGACTGGAAAGGAACAGAGACAATCTACAGGAATAGCAACTTTATAGGTAATAAAATGGCACTAAATTCATACCTTTCAATAATTACTCTGAATTTAGATGGACTCAATGTTCCAATCAAAAGACATAGGGTATCTGAATGAATAGAAATACAAGACCCATCAATATGCTGCTTACAAGAGACTCATTTTAGACCCAAAGACACCTTCAGATTGAAAGTAAGGTAGTGGAGAACCATTTATCATGCTAATGGACATCAAAAGAAAACTGGCATAGCCACATATAAAACTATATTTTAAACCAAGGATTGTAATAAGAGACGAAGAAGGACACTATATCATAATAAAGGGGTACATAAAATGAGAAAATCTAACAATTGTAAATATTTATGCCCCTAACTTGGGAACAACCAAACATACAAATCAATTAATAACAAACATAAAGAAAATCATTGCTAATGCTATAATAATAGTTAGGGACTTCAACTTCCCACTCACATCAATAGACAGAGCATCACAACAGAAGATCAACAAGGAAACAAGGGCTTTAAATGACTCACTGGACCAGATGGACTTAACAGATATATTCAGAGTATTTCACCCTAAAGCAGTAGAATATATATTCTTTTTGAGTGCACATGGAACATTCTCCAGAAAAGATCACATACTGGATCACAAATCAGTCCTCAACTGGTACAAAAAGACTAAAATTATAGCATACATATTTGCAGAACACAATGCTATGAAACTTGAAGTTAACCAAAAGAAAAAATTTGGGAGGACCACAAATAGATGGAGGTTAGAGAACATCCCACTAAAGAATGAATGGGTCAACCAGGAAATTAAAGAATAATTTAAAAAGAAACACATTGAAGCAAAGGAAAACTAAAACATTATAATCCAAAACTTTTGGGATGCAGCAAAGGCAGTCCTAAGAAGGAAGTACATAGCAATACAGGTCTTCCTAAAGAAGTAAGAAAAGTCTCAAATACACAATCTAATCTTACACCTAAAGGGGCTGGAAAAAGAACAGCAAATAAAGCCTAACACCAGCAGAAGAAGGGAAATAATAAAGATTAGAGCAGAAATAAATGATATAGAAATTGAAAAAAAAAACAGTAGAACAGATAAAGGAAACTAAGAGCTGTTTCTTTGAAAGAATTAACAAGATTGATAAAACCCTAGCCAGACTTATCAAAAAGAAAAGAGAAAGGACCCACATAAATAAAAAAGAAGATAAATCACAACCAACTCCACAGAAATACAGTTATAAGAGAATATTATAAGGAATTATATGCCAACAAATTGGGCAATCTGGAAGAAATGGATCAATTCCTAGAAACATATAAACTACCAAAATTGAAACAGGAAGAAGTAGAAAACTTAAACAGACCCATAACCAGCAAAGAAATTGAATCAATAATAAAAAATATCCCCCAAAACAAGAGTCCAGGGCTGGATAGCCTCCCAAGGGGATTCTACCAAACATTTAAAGAAGAATTAATACCTATTCTTCTGAAACTGTTCCAAAAAATAGAAATGGAAAGAAAACTTCCAAACTCATTCTATGAGGACAGCATTATCTTGATCCCAAAACCAGACAAAGACCCCACTAAAAAGGAGAATTACAAACCAATATCCCAGATGAACATGGATGCAAAAATTCTCAAGAAGATAACTAGCTAATCAGATCCAACAGTACATTAAAAGGATTATTCACCCTGATCAAATGGTATTTATTCCTAAGCTCCTGGGGTGGTTCAACATCTGCATATCAATCAAGGTGATACACCATATTAATAAAAAAAAGGATAAGAACCATATGATCCTCTCAATGGATGCAGAAAAAGCATTTAACACAGTACAGCATCCTTTCTTGATAAAAACGCTCAAGAAAGTAGGTATAAATGGAACATACCTCAACATCATAAAGGCTATATATGAAAGACCACAGCTAATATCATCCTCAGTGGGGAAAAACTGAGAGATTTCTGCTAAGGTCAGGAACATGACAAGGATGTTCACTCTCACCACTTTTGTTCAACATAGTACTGGAAGTCATAGCCTCAGCAATCAGAAAACAAAAAGAAATAAAAGGCATCCAGATTGGCAAGGAAGAAGTCAAACTTTCACTCTTTGCAGACAATATGATACTCTATGTAGAAAAAAAGAAGATTTTATCAGGAAATTGCTAGAACTGATACAGGAAGTCAGCAAAATCACAGGATATAAAATCAATGCACAGAAGTCTGTTGCATTTCTATACACTAAAAATGAAGCAGCAGTAAGAGAAACCAAGGAATCAATCTCATTGACCATTGCACCAAAACCCATAAGATACCTAGGGAGGAAAAAAAAAAAACTAACTGAAGAAGTAAAAGATTTGTACTCTGAAAACTACAGAACAATTATGAAAGAAATTGAAGAAGACACAAAGAAATGGAAAGACATTTCATGCTCATAGATTGGAAGAACAAATATTGTTAAAATGTCTGATACCCAAAGCAATCTACATATTCAGTGTAATCCTCATCAAAATAACACCAGAATTTTTCACAGAGCTGGAACAAACAGTCCTAAAATTCGTATGGAATCAGAAAAAAAAAAAAAACCTGAATAGCCAACATAATGTTGAAGACGAAAACCAAAGCTGGAAGCATCACAATTTCGGACTTTGTATTACAAAGCAACTTGTCTTGATGTAGTCATCAAGACAGTGTGGTACTGGCACAAAAACAAACACATAGATTGATAGAACAGAATAGAGAACTCAGAAAGAGACTGTCAACTCTATGGTCAACTAATCTTTGACAAAGCAGGAAAAAATATGCAATGGAAAAAAGTCTCTTCAATAAATGGTGCTGGGAAAACTGGACAGCTATATACAGAAGAATGAAACTCGACCATTCTCTAACACCATTGACAAAAATAAACTCAAAATGGATGAAATACCTCCATGTGGGACAGGAATCCATCAAAATCCTAGATGAGAACACAGGCAACACCCTCTTTGACCTCAGCTGCAGCAACTTATTAGACATGTTTCCAGAGCGAGGGAAACAAAAGCAAAAATGAACTATTGGGACTTCATCAAAAGTATCTGCACAGTGAAGGAAACAATCAAAAAAACTAAAAGTCCACCTATGGAATGGAAGAAGATATTTGCAAATGACATATCAGATAAAGGGCTATATAAAATCTATAAAATACAAAATCTATACAAAATCTATAAAGACCTTATCAAACTCAGCAACCCAAATAACAAAAAATCCAGTCAAGAAATGAGCAGAAGGCATGAACAGACATTTCTCCAATGAAGACATCCAAATGGCTAGCAGACACATGAAAAAATGCTCAACATCACTCAACATCAGGGAAATACACATCAAAACCACAATGAGATACCACCTCATATGTCATAATGACTGAAATTAACAACACAAGAAACACCAGTTGCTGGCCTGGATGCAGAGAGAGGGGAACCTTCTTGCACTGTTGATGGGAATGCAAACTGGTGCAGCCACTCTGGAAAACAATTTGGGGGTTCCATAAAAAGTGAAAAATAGAATTGCTCTATAACCCAACAATTGCACTACTGGGCATTTGTCCAAAGTATACAAAAATGCTGATTTGAAGGGGCACATGCACCCCAATGTTTATAGCATCAATGCCCACAATAGCCAAAGTATGGAAGGAGCCCAGATGTCCATCAACAGATGAGTGGATAAAGAAGAGGTAGTGTATATACACAATGGAATATTACCCAGCCATCAAAAAGAATGAAATCTTGACATTTGCAATGACTTGGATGGAGCTAGAGTGTATTTTGCTAAGTGAAATAAGTCAGTCAGGGAAAGACAAATACCATATGATTTCACTCGTATGTGGAGGTTAAGAAACAAAACAGATGAATATAGGGGAAAGGGAAAGTAGGGAGAGGGAGGCAAACCAAAAGAGACTCTTAACAATAGAGAACAATCTAAGAGTTGATAGAGGGAGGTGGGTGGAGGATGGCCTAAATGGGTGATGGATATTAAGGTGGGCACTTGCGATGAACACTGGGTATTATGTATAAGTGATGAATCATTAAATTCTACTCCTGAATCTAATATTACACTATATGTTAACTAAAATTTAAATAAAAACAACATATTAAAACAAATTAAAATAAAAATAAAATGCTTACAAATAATGCAAAAACTGTTTAATGTATAGGTCAAACACATTTGTGACACAATTTGACCCATAAGGTCATCATTTTCGAAGTCATCTATAGAAAAAATGGTTAGGTATATCAAGTTGATCTTTAGCAACTTTTGTCCATTACTTGAATTGGAATAAAGTATGGAACTGAATGTCTCCCTCAGGACAGCAAGAATAGAAGAACTAGCATGGAACTGAGATTCAGATGGTCTGAGTTTAAATCTTATTTCCCTTTCTAACTCATTTTTGACTTTCAGTCTTTTAGTTTCTTAGTATCCACTTCTATAAAATTTGACCATTGGATTAAGTACTCAAAGGATTTTTCAGGGATGCCTGGGTGGCTCAGTCAGTTAAGCGTCTGCCTTTGGCTCAAGTTGTAATCCCGGGGTCCAGGAATCGAGTCACACACTGGGCTTCTTGCTCAGCAGGGACCCTGCTTCTCCCTCTGACTGCTGCTCCCCCCACTCTCTGACAAATAAATAAATAAAATCTTTAAAAATAAAATAAAATAAAAGGATTTTTCAGCTCTAAAATCCTATAATTCTTAACTTTTTCAAAATTAAATTGTATCTATATTATTTTCCCCTTATCAGACTATTTATAACTGGAAGATAATAGATCCCTTTGGCAAACTCATTCCTGATAATGTTTAACCTTCCCAAATAGCATATTGCTTTAATTTAATGAAGAAAAAAATTGGTGATTGTTTTGGAAATGTCTAGCACAGTGCAGTCTAGTTGGAAGATGTTTCTTGTGCAGATATTCTTGTAAGCACTTATCACTATACATTGAAATTTTGCTCTATTTCAAGAAGTCTTGCAGGTTTACAAGGGGAAAAAGTCTTATCAGTAAAATGAGACTTTGACTAATTGTCATAGATTGTGAGTCCTTGGTGATTGGGTCATGTGACTTGCAATTTTGTCCCTCATCTACCTGCACATAATAGATTCTCAATAAATGTTTATTGAACTGATTTCTCTAAATTAAATCATACAAATTATTGAAGTTTCTATTAATTCATTACATAGTTATTACCCACCTACTATGTGCCAGTTGTAATATTCTGCAACTGTATTGCAGCAGGAGCATAGTCAATGATAATCTTATTTATTTTTAATGTTAATCTATAGATTTATTTTCAGTCTTGTCTTTCCCTCACTGTAAAGAAGTATAGTTTCTTTTCTAACATGAACAATATTTCAGTTTTACTATTCCTTTTTTTTATTTTTTTGCATCCAGATCATGTCCTTCTTCCAGCAGCAGACACAATTAGCTTTTCTCCAACTTCCCTTTCCTCACTTCTTGGCACCTTAATAAATGTATACATAATTATATAAAGTCCCTCATTTCTATTGAGTCCTTATGCTCCTTGATAAGCACAGGAAGATGTGTGTACTTCACATCTTTGTGACCTTAAGAGAAAACTAAAATGCCATGAAGATCATGGCCTAGATTTTCAAAAAAGCTGAGATAAACTTTTTTCCAGTTGAGTTTCCAAAGCTTTTTGTCACTTTAAATATGGTCTTATTTAACATCCCCAGTCCCAGGAAACAAGTGAGAAATCCTGACTGACTTGCAACATCAGGTTGTTTTGCCCTAGGTCTTCTTTACCTTCAGCCTGTTCCCAAGATAGTGGTGAGAGTATGAAGTAGTTAGAACAACTCCTTTCTCTGGGACTTGATGAGGCACAGGCCTATGACACATTCCCTTTTCTGTCCCCTTTGCAGGATCACACAACCACAGCTGACATTTCTTTGGGCATTTCTAAAAAGCAGTGGCAGTTTATCAAGTTGTGATTTAAATCATAAAACTCTCTTAAAAACAAACACTCAAAGGGAGAGAGGACAAGGTTCAGGGGAGGAAGATGGGGACTCTGCTTTCATCCAAATGATCTATTGATACAGTTATTTATGGAGTATATGTGCTAGTAAAATGAAGGTCACTATTATCATCGGTTTTGTGTGTGTCTTACATTAGAAACTCTGTATTTTGAGTCTGCTTTATTTGTATACAAGCACCTTGCTCTTTTGATTTTTTTTTATTAAGCTGTCATTTATTGAACACTTACTGAGTGTAAGATGGTGTACTAATACTTTAATCTTAACATCACTCCTTTGAGTTAGTTATTATTTTTCCCATTTTACAGAAGAGTAAACCTGGTAAGAGAAAGGCCAATTTAAATTTCTTTATAGTTGACTTGAAGACCTGACTTTTTACCACTGCATAACACTGCCTCATTGTGGTAACATTGAGCATTACTCAATTATGTCAATCATGAAGTAGGCTTGAGAAAACTTTGAATTTAAAGATAACATCCCTTGAATCTATCATCTTGCAATATGAATTATCATTGTGAATGTGTCTGTTCTATATATTTATATGAAGCAAGGTATCTGGAAAAACAAATTTATTTTTGCTGGAGAAATATTGATATGCTGAGCTTAAATTTTAAGATGCAAACATTTTTTGAAGATTCAAAGTTATAGAAACCTTTTAGGGTGATCTATTGCATCCTAATCAAGACAGAATGAGAGGGAGAATCAAAGGTTTCCTGAGGGGGTAGAAAAATACTGTTAAATAAAAATAGATAAGATTAGTTGATGATAGCTACATTGCTGACAAACATAAATGCTATTAAAAATAAACATTTTGGGGGCATCTGGGTGTCTTAACCAATTAAGCGTCTGCCTTTGGCTCAGGTCATGATCCCAGCGTCCTGGGATTGAACCTCACCTCCAGCTCCTTGCTCAGCCCTGGCTCCTTGCTCAGCCAGGAGCCCGCTTCTCCTTCTCCCTCTGCCTACCTCTCCCCTTGCTTGAGTGCACTTTCACGCGCGCTCCCTCTCTCTGTCAAATATAATAAATAAATAAATACATAAATACATAAATAAATAAATAATCTTTTAAAAAATAAACATTTTGCCAAATATAAAACAAAATCTATACTTTTTTTTACATAGTAGCAGGACTATGTCTATACCGGGGTGGGGGAGGAAGGGCTATATCTCAGTGTCCTTGATTTGAAGAGACTATATTTAAAAAAAAAAAAAAAGATTGTATTTCATTGGTGTTTGTTGTGATCTCTCCTCTTTCATTCATGATTTTATTTATTTGAGTCATTTCTCTTTTCTTTTTGATAAGTCTGGCCAGGGGTTTATCAATCTTTTTCATTCTTTCAAAGAACAAGCTCCAAGTTTCGTTGATCTGTTCTACTGTTCTTTTGGTTTCTATTTCAATGATTTCTGCTCTGATCTTTATTATTTCTCATTTCCTGCTGAGTTTAGGCTTTATTTGCTGTTCTTTCTCCAGCTCCTTTAGATGAAGGGTTAAGTTGTGTATTGGAGACCTTTCTTGTTTCTTGAAAAAGGCTTGTATTGCTATATATTTCCTCTTAGGACTGCCATTGCTGCATCCCAAAGATTTTGAACAGTTGTGTTTTCATTTTCATTTGTTTCCATGAATTTTTTATTAATTCTTCTTTAATTTCCTGGTTGACCCATTCATTCTTTAGTAGGATGCTCTTTAGCTTCTATGTATTTGAGTTCTTTCTGACTTTCCTCTTGTGATTGAGTACTAGTTTCAAAGCACAGTGGTCTGAAAATATGCAGGGAATGATCCCCATCTTTTGGTACCAGTTGAGACCTGATTTGTGACCTAAGATGTGATCTCTTCTGGAGAATGTTCCATGGGCACTAGAGAAGAATGTGTATTCTGTTGCTTTGGGATGGAATGTTCTGAATATATCTGTGAAGTCCATTTGGTCCAGTGTTTCAATTAAAGTCTTTCTTTCCTTGTTGATCTTTTGCTTAGGTGATCTGTCCATTTCAGTGAGGGGGTGTTAAAGTCCCCCACTCATATTATATTGTTGTTGATGTGTTTATTTGCTTTTGTTATTAATTGGCTTATATAATTGGCTGTTTCCATGTTAGGGGCATAGATATTTACAATTGTTAGATCTTCTTGTTGGATACACCCTTTAGTAGGATATAGTGTCCTTCTTCATCTCTTATTACAGTCTTTGGGTTAAAATCTAATTTGTCTGATATAAGATTGCCACCCCAGCTTTCTTTTGGTGTCCATTAGCATGGTAAATGGTTTTCCACCCCCTCACTTTCAATCTGGGGGTGTCTTTGGGTCTAAAACGAGGCTCTTGCAGACAGCATATTGATGGGTCTTTTTTTTGAATCCAATCTGATAGCCTGTGTCTTTTGATTGGGGCATTTAGCCCATTTACATTCAGGGTAACTATTGAAAGGTATGAATTTAGTGCCATTGTATTGCCTGTAAGGTGACTGTAACTGTATATCGTCTGTGTTCTTTTCTGGTCTATGTTACTTTTAGTCTCTCTCTTTGCTTAGAGGACCCCTTTCAATATTTCTTGTAGGGCTGGTTTCGTGTTGGCAAATTCCTTTAGTTTTTGTTTGTCCTGGAAGCTTTTTGTCTCTCCTTTTATTTTCAGTGACAGCCTACCTGGATATAGTATTCTTGGCTGCATATTTTTCTCTTTTAGTGCTCTGAATATATCATGCCCGTCCTTTCTGGCCTGTCAGGTATCTGTGGATAGGTCTGTTGCCAAACTAATGTTTCTACCATTGAAGGTTACATATCTCTTCTCCCGAGCTGCTTTCAGGATTTTCTCTTTGTCTCTGAGACTCGTAAGTTTTACTATTAGATGTCAGGGTGTTGTTATAAGAACATATTATGAGAAAATATATGCCAGCAAATTAGATAATCTGGAAGAAATGGATGCATTCCTAGAGATGTATAAACTACCAAAACTGAACCAGGAAGAAATAGAAAACCTAAGCAGACCTATAACCACTAAGGAAATTGAAGCAGTCATCAAAAATCTCCCAACAAACAAGAGCCCAGAGCCAGATAGCTTCCCAAGGGAATTCTACCAAACATTTAAAGAATTAATACCTATTTTTCTGAAACGGTTCCAAAAAACAGAAATGGAAGGAAAACTTCCAAACTCATTTTATGAGGCCACCATTACCTTGATCCCAAAAGCAGACAAAGACCCCATCAAAAAGGAGAATTATAGACCAATATCCCTGATGAACATGGATACAAAAATTCTCACCAAAATACTAGCCAACAGGATCCAACAGTACATTAAAAGGATTATTCACCCTGACCAAGTGGGATTTATCCCTGGGCTTCAAGTTTGGTTCAACATCCGCAAATCAATCAATGTGATACAATACTTTAATAAAAGAAAGAACAAGAACCATATGATCCTCTCAATAGATGCAGAGAAAGCATTTGACAAATTATAGCATCATTTGTTGATCAAAACTCTTCAGAGTATAAGGATAGAGGGTACACACCTCAATATCATAAAAGCCATCTATGAAAAACCCATAGCAAATATCATTCTCAATAGGGAAAAACTGAGAACTTTCCCTCTAAGGTCAGGAACATGGCAGGGATGTCCACTATCACCACTGCTATTCAATATAGTATTAGAAGTCTTAGCCACAGCAATCAGACAACAAAAAGAAATCAAAGGCATCTGAATCAGCAAAGCAGTCAAACTCTCACTGATTGCAGATGATATGATATTTTATGTGGAAAACCCAAAAGACTCCACCCCAAAACTGCTAGAACTCATACAGGAATTCAGTAAGGTGGCAGGATATAAAATCAATGTACAGAAATCAATGGCATTCCTATACACCAACAACAAGACAGAAGAGAGACAAATCAAGGAGTCGATCCCATTTACAACTGCACCCAAAACCATAAGATACCTAGGAATAAATCTAACCAAAGATGCAAAGAATCTGTACTCAGAAAATTATAAAATACTCATGAAAGGTATTAGGAAGAAACAAAGAAATGGAAAAATGTTCCATGCACATGGATTGGAAGAACAAATATTTTGAAGATGTAAATGCTACCCAGAGCAATCTACACATTTAATGCAATCCCTATCAAAATACTATCCCCTTTCTTCAAAGAAATGGAACAAATAATCCTAAAATTTGTATGGAACCAGAAAGATCCTGAATAGCCAGAGGAATGTTGAAAAAGAAAAGCAAAGCTGGTGGCATCACAATTCTGGACTTCCAGCTCTATTACAAAGCTGTCATCATCAAGACAGTATGGTACAGGCACAAAAACAGACACCTAGATCAATGAAACAGAATAGAGAGCCCAGAAGTGAACCCTCAACTCTATGGTCAGCTCATCTTTGACAAAGCAGGAAAGAATGTCCAATGGAAAAAAGTCTCTTCAACAAATGGTGTTGGGAAAATTGGACAGCCACATGCAGAAGAATGAAACTGGACCATTTCCTTACATCACACACAAAAATAGACTCAAAATGGTTGGAAGACCTAAATGTGAAGCAGGAGTCCAACAAAATCCTAAAGGAGAACACAGGCAGCAACCTCTTCAACCTAAGTGCAGCAACTTTTCTTAGAAACATCGCCAAAGGCAAGGGAAGCAAGGGCAAAAATGAACTATTGGGACTTCATCAAGATAAAAAGCTTTTGCACAGCAAAGGAAACAGTCCACAAAACCAAAAGACAACTGACAGAAAGGGGAGAAGATATTTGCAAATGATATATCAGAGAAAGGGCTAGTATCCAAAATCTATAAAGAACTTATCAAACTCAACACCCAAAGAACAAATAATCCAAAATAAGAAATGGGCAGAAGACACGAACAGACATTTTTCAAAAGAAGACCTCCAAATGGCCAACCGACACATGAAAAAGTGCTCAACATCGCTCGGCATCAGGGAAATCCAAATCAGAACCTCAATTAGATACCACCTCACACCAGTCAGAATGGCTAAAATGAACAAGTCAGGAAACGACAGATGTTGGCGGGGATGTGGAGAAAGGGGAACCCTCCTACACTGTTGGTGGGAATGTAAGCTGATGCAGCCACTCTGGAAAACAGTATGGAGGTTCCTCAAAAAGTTGAAAATAGAGCTACCGTATGACCCAGCATTTGCACTACTGGGTATTTACCCCAAAAATAGAAATGTAGGGATCCGAAGGGTTATGTGCTCCCCGATGTTTATAGCAGCAACGTCCACAATAGCCAAACTATGGAAAGAGCCAAGATGTCCATCGACAGATGAATGGATAAAGAAGAGGTGGTATATATACACAATGGAATATTATGCAACCATCAAAAGGAATGAAATCTTGCCGTTTGCAACTGCCTAGATGAACTGGAGGGTATTATGCTGAGCAAAATAAGTCAATCAGAGAAAGACAGGTATCATATGATCTCACTGATATGAGGAATACTTAACTTAGGAAACAAACTGAGGGTTCCTGGAGTGGTGGGGGATGGGAGGGATGGGGTGGCTGGGTGATAGACACTGGGGAGGGTATGTGCTATGGTGAGCACTGTGAATTGTGTAAGACTGTTGAATCACAGACCTGTACCTCTGAAACAAATAATACATTATATTTTTAAAAAAGAAGAAGATAGCAGGAAGGGAAAAATGAAGTGGGGGAAATCAGAGGGGGAGACAATCCATGAGAGACTATGGACTCTGAGAAACAAAATGAGGGCTCTAGAGGAGAGGGGGGTGGGGGAATAGGTTAGCCTGGTGATGGGTATTAAAGAGAGCATGTACTGAATGGAGCACTGGATGTTATACACAATGAATCATGAAACACTACATCAAAAACTAATGATGTAGTGTATGGTGATTAACACAATAAAAAAGCAATAAAAAAACAATGTATGGTGATTAACATAACATAATAAAATAAAAAAAAAAGAAAGAAACAAAAAGCTCGCTCATCTATTTGCCAAAGTGCCTGAAAGATGCCACTCTCTTCTTGGAGGCATGAAACTTGAAGCCATGCTCATTCTTTATCATATTTTTTATCATATTTGCAAGAGAGGATCAATCAGTCACTTAACTAGAAATAATCCAGCCAGGAGAAAACAAACTCTCAGCTCAGAGAGATTGAACACCATGAACCAGAAACAATTAGAAAAGGAGGGCTGAACAAATTTTCATTTTTCGCATTTGGGCTGTGATTCAGGACAGTGTGGATGTAGCAACTTTGCCTGTGCTTTTGACAGCAATATTAATTTATTGTGATAGATATGACAGACAACACTTAAAGATTTGGACCCACGGGGTCTGTAGAGAATAAGTTTGGCTCCCATGGTAAAGCTATAAAGTCCATCAACTGGAATACATTTATGAAGGCGTTATTTTTGCTCCTATCTAAATATAAATATTAGAAAAAAAGAAGAGGAAAGTTAACGTTATCATTTTAGATTTTCTTATTAGGGTGATGATAGTCATTAATACCACATTTTTGTTTATGTGTTTTTGTTAGGAATCTGGCAGGATCTACCTGTCTTTTTAGGGAAACATACTCTTCAGAGATGTCAAAAGAAAGCTCAGTGAGATGTAAACACAATAGAGTCAGAAGGAGGAGCATTAAAAAGAGCTACACTGAGAAACAATTTCCCACACTACATCTTTGGCTGTTGTTCTTCCTATGGCAGGACTTCATGTTCAGAAAATGGGATCAGGGTTAGAAGGGTAACTTCAAAGTCAATGCAAGGTTTTTCTAAAGGGTGGTATAGAACAAAGAGATGAAATGGCCACTTAGGCTCCAAAAATATTTGTGCACAAGTGTCCTAAGAATTTATGAGTCTCTTAAACAAAACATAATTACCCCAATAATTCACTTATACTAAAAGTGAACTCTTGGGATGCCTGGGTGGCTCAGTCAGGTAAGCATCTGCCTTTGGTTTGAGTCATGATCCCAGTGTCCTGGGATTGAGCCCTGTGTTAGGCTCCCTGCTCAGCGGGAACCCTGCTTCTCCCTCTTCCTCTGCTTACCACTCCCCCTGCTTGTGCACATGTGCTCTCTCTCTCTCAAATAAATAAATAATATTTTAAAAAAATAAAAGTGAACTGTCAAGTATCACTTTTAAGAGTTACATATAAAAGTGCAAGGCAGTTCTTCCTATTGTTCTTTCTATAGTGGCTGTCATGTCAAAGCTTCTGAATTCTCCATTGCTTTAAGGTCACATAGCTCTGAAATAATATGGCTATACTGTAAAATGCACAATGTGAACATAAGATAATGCACTTTAATGTCATTTAACCTGGAATTGTAAGACTTAGCTGTTCTTTCATAATGCAGATGCAATTCAGAATATTCTGATCAATTCAATCTTTTCTCAATAGGAGGAATTCAAATGTCTACAAGAAACTGTGAATATCAACAATTAAACAAATTCCAGTTTATGCCAGCCCTTAATGTAAAAATGTTTATATGAATATAAAAGCTTATGGAAGCAATTTCCTATTACTTATACTTTCTAGTACAAAAAGAGAGACTGCGATTTTTAAAAAAATTAATTGATTAATCAATTTAGAGAGAGAGAAAGCGAGGAGGGGGAGGGGCAGAAGGAGAAGGAGAGAGAGAATCTCAAGCAGACTCTGTGCTGAGCATGGAGCCTGACATGAGGCTCCATCTCAGGACCCTGAGATCACGACCTGAGCTGAAATCGAGACAGACATTTAACCGACTGAGCCACCTAGGTGCCCAGACTGAGATTTTTTTTTTAAGATTTTTATTTATTTATTAGAAAGAGAGAGACACAGTGAAAGAGGGAACACAAGCAGGGGGAGTGGGAGAGGGAGAAGCAGTCTTCCCATGGATCAGGGAGCCCGATGCAGGTCTCAATGCGGGGCTCGATCCCAGGATGACCCAAGCCAAAGGCAGATGCTTAATGACTGAGAAGCCCAGGCACCCCGAGATTTTTAAAAATATAAATGCATAGAGAATAAAGAGTAACATATGAGCTCCATTCTTTTTTTTTCTTTTTTGAGTTCCATTCTTAATAGCTTTTTTTATTTTTATTGAAAAACACAAGGAGAGTCTATTTTTGTATATGGTGTAAGAAAATGGTCCAGTTTCATTTTTCTGTATGTGGCTGTCCAATTTTTCCAACACCATTTGTTGAAGAAACTGTCTTTTTTCTGTTGAATATTCTTTCCTGCTTTGTCCAAGATTATTTGACCGTAGAGTTGAGGATCCATTTCTGGGTTCTCTATTCTGTTCCATTGATCTATGTGTCTGTTTTTGTGCCAGTACCATACTGTTTTGATTACAGCTTTGTAATATAGCTTGAAGTTCAGAATTGTGATGCCACCAGTTCTGATTTTCTTTTTCAACATCCCTTTGGCTATTCAGGATCTTTTGTCATTCCATACAAACTTTAAGATTATTTGTTTCAGTTCTGTGAAAAAAGTTGATGGTATTTTGCTAAGGATTGCATTAAATGTGGGACAGGAATCCATCAAAATCATAGAGGAAAACACAGGTGCCAACCTCTATGACTTCGACTGCATCAACTTCTTGCTAGACACATATCCAAAGGCAAGGGGAACAAAGGCAAAAATGAACTATTGGGACTTCATCAAGATAAAAAGCTTTTGCACAGCAAAAGAAACAGTTGACAAAACCAAAGGACAACTGACAGAATGGGAGAAGATATTTTTAAATGACATATCAGATAAAGGGCTAGGATCCAAAATCTAAAAAAAAAAAAAAAAAAACAACTTATCAAACTCAACCCCCAAAGAACAAATCATCCAATCAAGAAATAGGCAGGAGACACAAACACATTTCTCCAAAGAAGACATCCAAATGGCCAACAGGCACATGAAAAAATTCTCCATATCACTTGGCATCAGGGAAATACAAATCAAAACCACAATGAGATACCACCTCACACTGGTCAGAATAGCTCAAGTTAGTAAGTCAGGAAATGACAGTTGTTGGCAACGATGCAGAGAAAGGGGAACCCACTTTCACTGTTGGTGGAATGCAAACTAGTGCAGCCACTCTGGAAAACAGTATGGGGGTTCCTCAAAAAGTTGAAAATAGAGCTACCTTATGACCCAGCAATTGCACTACTAGGTATCTACCCCAAAGATAAATATGTAGTGATTTGGAGAGGCACCTTCACCCCAATGTTTAAAGCAACAATGTCCACAATAGCCAAACTATGGAAAGAGCCCAGATGTCCATTGACAGATGAATGGATAAAGAAGATGTGATACACACACACACACACACACACACACAAATATACATATATATATACACACACTGTGGAATACTAATCAGCCATCAAAAAAAAAAAAAAGAAATCTTGCCATTTGAAATGATGTGGATGGACCTAGAGGGTATTATGCTAAGTGAAATAAGTCAGAGAAAGACAATTATCATATGATCTCATTCATAAGTGCAATTTGAGAAACAAAGCAGAGGAGCATAGGGGAAGGGAGGGAACAATAAAACAAGATGAAATCAGAGAGGGAGGCAAACCATAAGAGACTCTTAATCATAGGAAACAACCTGAGGATTGCTGGAGGGGAGGGGGGGTGGAGGGATGGGGTTACTGGGTGATGGACATTACATGATGTAATGAGCACTGGGTATTATATGAGACTGATGAATCATTGAATTCTACCTCTGAAACTAATAATACTATATATGTTAATTAATTGAATTTAAATTAAAGAAAATAAATAAAAAAAACAAGCAGAAATAGAAAAAAAATGACATAAAAACAGGTAAGTGCATGGATTCTTTCTAAATATATTTATCAATTGCTGGTGTTTGCCTGGAAACATACTGGTCACTATAAAGAATGCATTAAAAAGTAGCTTAAATAGAGAGAAATAGGTGGAGAAACAAGACTGCAGGTGAATGAATATCCCAGGGGTAACTTTCCACGTAACTGCCAAGGGAAGCCTTAGTGTGATAGTGGAAAAAGCACTGCTGGCATTTAGGGGAGTTCCTGTGTGTTCCCAGTCTATTCTGAACTGGTGAACTGATAACTTTTGGCAAAACCTTAGGCAAAGATTTTAGTTATTTTTAGAAGAGATGACTAGAAAGAAAAGGAGATCAAGTTTTTAGAAACATAGTCTCAAGGAAATTGAGTCATGAAGGCCCTGGTTGATCATCCTGCACAGTCTCTATTTCTGTATAGAAATTCTTTCTAGGATAGTCCTTAAAACCACTCACATTATTTTGTGCACATCACATTTTCAAATGTCTATTTCTAAACAGAAATGAAGAATTTAACATTAATTCTTTTCCTTAATCACCTCAGCCTATTAAGGCCACTTTGAATCATAAGTCTATTATGTAATATAACTGTGCATTTGTTGTATATTATTGGCCAATATAATAGGCTTTCTTTTATGTTAACATTGAAGTCAGCTATAGAATCTTTACTGACATAAACAAGGACAGAGCCACATGAGATATTACCAGAAACCTGGTTGTTCTATGTTCTGGAGAGGAGCCCATAAGACTAAATGCCTGCCTCTACAGTTTGCAAAACTATGCCATGCATTTTAACTTTTGTAACTAACTGAACTAAGATAAGACTCCCTAGTCAATGGTAATTATCTACAGCAGCATTCTCAACCCAGTAACTTGTGAGCCTTTATATAGTTTGCTTATTTCTCACATTACTAAGAAATGCATTAATTGTCAACATGGTGGGCCCTATATCATCAGGGACATCAGCAGACTGTAAATTGGTCTTGTTCAAAAACTGTCTAAATGAGGCAATCCATATTCAATTGCTATTAACTAGCTTGATTTGAATATTTATTCTGAGGCATTTTCAATGTGTGGTATGGAATGGGACAAAGGTGGAGTATAGGACAAGAAAATATAAATAGTAGGAAAAAGAGGGCAGTCTCATTATTTCTGCACATTTTGTTAGGAAGTTTAGACTTATTTTATAATTCTCAAAATAGTCCTGAAAGATAGACACCATTCCTCTTTTTACAGATGAACAAACTAAGGATCAGAGAAGTTAAGTAACTTGCTAAATAAAGATTACACAGGGATGTCTGGGTGGATCAGTGGGTTAAGCTCTTGACTTCAGCTCAGGGCATGATCTCAGGGTTGTACAAATAAGCCTTTTGTTGGGCTCTGCACTTTTGGGCATGGAACCTCCTTAAAATTCTCTTTCTCCCTTTCCCTCTGCCCCTCCTCCCTGCTCAGACTCTCTCTCTCAATCTTTATTAAAAAAAAAAGATTACACAGAATTAAGTGATAAAACTGGGACCTGAACTCAGGTCATTGACACAAAATACTTGTGTTGTGTGTGTGTGTGTGTGTGTGTGTGTGTGTAATTATATTTTCTCTGGTTATAGACAAAACTCGTTGTTAAAAAATAGAAAGTAAAGAAAATTACATAGAGCAGAAAAAATCCATGATTCCAATATTCATATAGCCTCCATATGGGTTATACAAGCTTATCAATTATATTATAATTTTCTTTTGTTTATGGTGTTTTTTATTGAAAAAAGTTTCCATTTCAATGTAAGGAAATGTACCATTTGGGGATATATTTAATTCATTAAAATTTAGGAAATCTTCATACAGAACTCTTACAAATATTGACCTTTATTTTATTTTAATATATTTATAGTTTTAAGTAAAATATTTGAAGTTTTAATCCAAATGTAATTTTATTTTTGTACAATTTGAGACTAGATGCTAAATTGATTTTTGCAAAATTAACCAATTTTTCTAGCATTTTACTTTTTGTCTCTAAGTAATGCCTCATTGAATCTTTACAATTCCTACTAAGTAATATTACTCTTCAATGGGAATTTTTTAAAGATTTATTTTATTTATTATTAATTATTAATTTTTAATTTTTTTAGTGTTCATCAATTCATTAGTTGCATATAACACCCAGTGTTCATCCCAACACGTGCTCTCCTTAATACCCATCATCCAGTCACCCCATCCCTTTGCCCCCCTCCCTTTTGTAACCCTCAGTTTGTTTTCCTAGAATATGGAGTCTCTCATGCTTTGTCTCCCTCTCTGATTTCTTTCCATTCAGTTTTCCCTCTCTTCCCTTGTGGTCCTCCGCTCTATTCCTTATGTTCCACATATGAGTGAAACCATATGGCAATTGTCTTTCTCTGCTTGACTTATTTCACTTAGCATAATCTTTTCCAGTTCCATTCATGTCGATGTAAATGGTGGGTATTCATCCTTTCTGATGGCTGAGTAGTACAAATGGCTAACAGACATAAGAAAAAATGTTCAACATCACTAGCTATCAGGGAAATACAAATCAAAAACCACAATGAGCTACCACTTTACACCAGCTAGAATTGCCAAAATTAACAAGACAGGAAACCATAAGTGTTGGCAAGGTTGTGGAAAAGGGGGAACCCTCTTGAACTGTTGGTGGGAATGCAAGCTGGTACAGCCACTCTGGAAAACAGTATGGAGGTTCCTCAAGATGTTAAAAATAGAGCTACCCTACAGCCCAGTGATTGCACTACTCGGTATTTACCCCAAAGATACAGATGTAGTAAAAAGAAGGAGCACATGCACCCTAATGTTCATAACAGCATTGTCCACAATAACCAAACTGTGGAAGGAACTGATGTGCCCTTCAACAGATGAATGGACAAAGAAGATGTGGTACATATATACAATGGAATATTTATTTATTTTAGAAAGAGAGAGAGTGAGAGCGTGGGGAGGGGCAGAGAGAAGGGTAGAGGGAGAGAGGGAATCTCAAGCAGACTCCCCATTGAGCACAGAGATGGTTGCAGGGCTGGATCTCATGACAATGAGATCATGACCTGAGTCAAAATCACGAGTCAGATGCCTAACCAACTGAGCCACCCAGGCACCCTGGGAACTGTTTTTTATTGAGCATCTTCTATATGCCAGAAAAAAATGCCAGATATTTTAATATGTTAATTAGTTTACTCAACACACCAAACTTTAACACAGGCATTATTGTCACTGATTTACAAATAAAGAAATTGAAGAGAAGAGGACATCCCTAAAGTTACACAACTAGTAAGCTCCATTTCCAATATAGAAATTTTCATTTTCTAATGACTGAGTACTTTATACTATATGCTTTTAGTTCCACTAATATCATAAAAAAATCTTGTTAAACACTAGTGGAACAAAAAGGTACTCATGCCAATAACTTTTCTTGGTAAATCAGTAACACGATGACATCAATAACCTCATCATTATCATCTTCTTCATCATCATTAACAACAAAAAATGAAATTAGCTTTGTGAAAACCACTGATCCCAAGATAATTTGTAGTTATCAGAGCTCTACTAAATCATAATAGTGACACAATCTCCAGTATTTGGAGCATGATCAGGACTCAGTTAACAGTTGTTGGCTTTAGCTGGTAAAAAAGGAAGTTCCTTCATACTCACATCTGTTGTTCTGAAAATCAAAGCATTTTCAATAGTGGTCACATAAAAGTGGTCTTTGTCACTGCCACAATGTTGGTTTGCAGCTTTGGGAGTTCCCTGAGTGAAATCTGAAACTGGCCCCCATATACAGTGGGCAATAAGAGACCAGAAAATGAGACAGACCTCCAAATTGGCGGGTGGAAGTTTTAATAAACAAAGGATCTCAATATAAAGCTTTTCTTGGGCAGCTGCAAGATAAATTGATGATTGCTGCATCCACCTGCTGGAATCTTAAAAGTTTATATAGAAGCCTTAACTGGGTTTAGTCATGTATAGAATCCAGATGGTCTCAAGAACACTTTACTCTCTCAACACTTCATCCTTGTAGCTGCTCCTAGTGTGGTAATAATGGATGGAATGCACATTCCAAGGATAGGAGAGGGAGTAGGGATCTTCTGATTGCCTGGGTTTATCTTGTGGGTAACCTGGCAGTCACATCCTCTCAATGATATCCTCCAACACACAACCCTTTCCCAGTAAGAAGCAAAACAAAGGGTTATTGTCTCTGATCCTTTTGTAAATTTGTAATAAATTTTAGCTATTTGTGTCATGTTAAGTTAAACAAATCTTCTCAGTCTATACTGCTAAAAGAAAAGAGTGAATGGAACACTGGAGAGACAAAAAATTGTTCTCATTAGCAGTAACTTCTCACTCTCCCCCTCCCCAGCCCTTGGAAACCACTAATCTCTTTTCTGTTTTTCTGGATCTGCCTATTCGGCACATTTCATATAAATGGAATCATACAATATGAGATCTTTTGTGACTGATTTTTTTCATTTAGCATGTTTTCATGTTTATCCATAATGTAAAATATATTATTACTGCATTCATTTTATGGTTGAATAATATTGCCTTGTAAAGATATATATCCCATTTTATTTATCCATGATCAGTTGATGGACATTTGAGTTTTTTCTACTTTATGGCAACTATGAATAATGATGCTATGAACACTTATGAATTAACTTTTGTGTGGATATATGTTTTCAATTGAGTATATACCTAAAATCATGATTCCTGGGACACAAAGAACCATGATGTCTAAATTTTTAGGAACTCTAAAACTTTTCCAAAGTGGCAGTACAATTATACAGTACTATTATACTTTTACCAATAATGTATGAGAATTCAAATTTCTCCACATCTTCACCAAGACTTGTTGTTGACTGCCTTTTTTATTATAGCCATGCCAGTGGGTGTGGAGTGGTTTGTCTTTGTGGTTTTTGATTTTCATTTCCCTGATGGCTGATGATGTTGGATACCTCTTCATGTACCTCCTGGCCATTTGTATGTCTTTGGAGACACTTTTATCCACTTATTAAAAAAAACTGAATCATTGTTTATTTACTTGAATTGTCACCTTCTTTTAATAGACTTTTTAAAGAACAGTTTTAGATTCACACAAATTGAGGGGAGAGTACAGAGTTTGCATATACTTCCTGTCACCAAACTAGCACAGCCTACTGTGCTATACTACTTGTATACCTGGAATAAATCCTATGTGGTTGTGATGTATAATTTTTTCTTATACATTGTTGGATTTGTTTCACTAATATTTTGTTGAGGATTTACACAACTCTGTTCATGAGGGATATTGGTCTCTAGTTTTCTTGTACTGTCTTTTTCTGGTTTTGATATTAGGGCAATGATGGACCTACAGACTGAATTAGGATGTATTCACTTTGCTTCTATCCTTTGAAAAATATTTTAAAGAATTAATATAATTTCTTCCTTAAATGTTTGGTAGAATTAACCAATAATCCCATCTAGTCCTCGTCCTTTCTGTATTGAAAAATTATGAATTATCAATTCGGTTTATTTAATGGATATAGTCCTCTTCAGATTGTCTATTTCTTCTTGTGTGAGTATTTTTGCAAATTGTGTCTCTTAAGGAATTTTTCCATTTCATGTAGGTTATCAAATTTGTGCACATAGAGTTCTTCAGAGTATTCCTTTATTTTTGCTGTTATTGTTTTATGTATGGCTTTGAACAAGTTGCTTTTCTTCATTTATGAAATGGAAATGATAATGCTAATCTCGAAGGGCTGTTGTGAGGATTAGCAATGGGGAACCTAAAATGACTGGCACATAATAGGTATCAATGAATTATAACTGCTATTATGTTCTGGGAGAATTTTGTTGTTTTCTCATAGAATATTTTTATTGTTAGTTTTTTCAAAGAGTATTTGAGGAAAGTAATCTCAGGCATTTAAAATATTTTTTCTTATGTTAAGAGAACATGTTAGAAGTAGATGGTTCCTCATAATTTTAGTCCAATCTTCTTCATGTTCTGATGTTTTCCAATTTTCCCAATTAAGTTGCAAATGTTGGTACATTAGCAGGATAAAATTTTGTATAAGGATTTGTTTGGGTTAAGTGTCTGCCTTCAGCTCAGGTCATGATCCTGGGGTCCTGGGATCAAGTCCTTTGTCAGGCTCCCTGCTCAGCAGGGAGTCTGCTTGTCTTTCTGCCCGTCCCCTGCTTGTGCTCTCTCTATCTCAAATAAATAAATAAAATCTTTTAAAAAAAGATTTTGACATTTAACATGTCAGTAATCCATAGGAATTCTTATCAAGATTCTATGATTATATTTTTCTTGAATGACATATCAAATTTTTTTAAAATACTGAGTTTAATAAAGAGGTTATTGGTGGTCTATTAAAATAAATTTTATATAAATGTCAAAAGCATAACTCATTAATATAAAATTTTTCTTTATTAAGGTTTATTCTTCATTATTATTTCATAAATAATGTATGACATCCTGAATATTAAAAAAAAACAGATAAAGAACACAGAAGAAAAAAAAACTTATAATTTCTTAAGCAGAGAGATCCACCAAAAATATCATACTGTGTGAACAGTAAGGATATGTTGGATTATCTTGCAATAACAAACTGCAAACATAAGTGGTTTATTCCAAGTCATGGTCTATACTAGTTCAGGAATCCAGAAAAAAATAAATGTCTATCAGTTTTTAATTTTTTCTCATTTTTCATTGCAATTTGGATACTGTTATATATAGTCCAACTGACTGTTACAATCACTACCTATTGAAAATGACAAATATAAACCACAAGTTTATGATAAAGTTGTTTCTTTGGGGAGTTCCTTGCCAGGAAATCTCCCTAATTAAGGATCCTAAACATGTAAACTTGACAGTAGTTCTCTATACAGTTTTTGTAATACTTTGAATATTTTGAATCAAATATTGCTTCATTTTCCTCTATATATCCCTACCCCATAGCTCTAAAAGGATAATCTAGCAAACAATAGAAAATATATTAAATTAGGATTTTATATTAAAGCAACACTATGGAAATGAAACTGTGAGCATATGGCAGTTCTTGCTTGTGATGCCAGGTAGCAATATTTTTGCTTTATGGTCAATTTGGGAGATATAAACTATTACAGACATAGTTGTCCTGTTTTGCATTTTCAAAAGTTGCCATTTGACCAAATGTTGTGACCAAATTTAATGAACTGTGTAAAAAAAAGACCCAAAATCTAGAACTGTGAAACTCTTGAAATACGTTTTAGTTTCCCTGTTTAAGACATAGAAATAGCACACTTAAACCTAATAAGTTATAATAAAGTCAACCTGAACAATTCTGATTCAAAATTTATAGAAGTGAAGATTTTAGATATTTTAGAAGTGATTCTTTGATTCATAAACAAAAGATGTCTAAGTATATTAAGTTCCTTCTGAATATAACACCAGAATTAGCCATTTTTATAACTATGTATATGGAGAGGTCATAATCTAAATATATTACTCAGAAATTTGTGTGGTGTCAATTTATATTATATCAACATATTTTGGGGTGATTAAATGTTATTTGTGAATGGAAGTTTCTATATGCAATAAATAGTTGACTCTTATACTTTGCAAAACATGAGTAAACTAGGGAGGGTTGGTTAATTTTGCTTATGTATTTAAATGGTTCTTACTATAACCATATCTACAAAGCTCTCAAATCTGTTTTCAAATGCCAAACCTATTGAGGTTTGCATAGTATTTACATATTATTTGTCACAGATGACAGTTCAAGCTACTCAGGTAATTTTGGACACACATAATTACAAAGAGCTTCAATTAATCTGGTTGACTTTAAATTATATTTTAATTAATTATTTTATTTACTTATTCAATAAATCAACAAATACGTTTTGGTACTGTGTACCAAACACTGTTAGAGGTGCTAGTGACAGTAAAGTGAAGTCACTGCTGTCACTGATATTTAGTGGAGAAAACCTACAATAAACAAACATATATATATATTCTATGTAAAGTAGATATAAGCTTCTGAAGAAGACAAAAGTAAAGGAAATGCATAGAACATTAGTGTGCATTTGTAGTGGGAGGGCTTCTATCATCTATAGGGTGATTATAGAAGGCTTTTCTAATATATAGTCAACTGATATTTCATAAAGAGCAAATACAATTCAATAGAGAAAGGATAGCCTTTTCAACAACAAATGGTGCTGAACATCCACATGCAAAAGAAGTAATAATTTAGAAATTGTGTTACACAATTCACAAAAACTGAATCAAAATGGATCATTTATCTAAATGTAAATTACCAGACCATAAAACTTCTAGAGATAACATGAGAAAATTTAGGTAATCTTTGATTTGGCAATAAGTGTTTATAAAAACAACACCCAAATCATGATCCATGTAAAATAAAGTTGATAATGTGGCTTCATTTCAAATGTCTACTGTTTTGAAATCATTGTTAAGAAAATGGAAGGACAAACCACATACTGGCTAAAAGTACTTGCAAATATTGCTAAAAGGACTTATATTTAAAATGTTTTTTTAAATGTGTGTTTTGTTTTCTTTATATATTTTAGATACAAGACTTTTTAGCAAATATTTACAAATATTTTCCGATAAATTACAAAAATCCTAGAGGAGAACAAAGTCAGTAAACTCTTTGACATTGGCTGTAGCAACGTCTTTCTAGATATGTCTCCTGAGGCAAGGAAAACAAAGCAAAAATAAATTATTGGGACTTCATCAAAATAAAAACTTCTGCACAGTGGAGGAAACAATCACCAAAACTAAAAAGTGACCTACAAAATGGGAGAAGGTATTTCTAAGTGACATATCTGATAAAGAGTATCCAAAATATATAAACAAATTATAAAACTCAGCATCCAAAAAATAAATAATCTAGTTAAGAAATGGGCAGAAGACATGAATAGACATTTTCCCAAAGAAGATATCCAGATGGCCAAGAGACACATGAAAAGATATTCAACATCACTTATCAGCAGGGAAATACAAATCAAAACTACAATGAGTTATCACCTCACACTTGCCAGAATGGCTAAAATCAACAACACAAAAAACAACAAGGATTGGGGAGGATGTGGAGAAAGGAGAACCCCCTTGCACTGTTGGTGGGAATGCAAACTGGTGCAGCCACTGTGGAAAATATGATGTAGTTTCCTCAAGAAGTTAAAAATAGAACTACCCCATGATTCAACAATTGCACTACTAGTTATTTACCCAAAGGATACAAAAATGCTTATGTGAAGGGATGCATGCACACCCATTTTTATAACAGCATTATCTACAATAGCCAAACTATGGAAACAGCCTAAGTGTCCACCTACTGATGAACGGATAAGGAAGGGGTGGTATATATATACAATGGAATATTACACAACCATCAAGAGGAATGAAATCTTGCCATTTACAATGATGTGGATGGAGTTGGAGAGTATTATGCTAAGTGAAATAAGGCAGTCAGAGAAAGACAAATACCATATGATTTCATTCATACACGGAATTTAAGAAATAAATGAGCAAAGGGGGAAAAGAACAGTGAGAGAGGCAAACCAAGAAACAGACTCTTAACTATAGAGAACAAACTGGTTCTTTATAGTATGGTTACCAAAGGGGAAAGGGGTGGGGGGTAGATGAAATAGGTGAGGAAATTAAAGAGTACACTTGTAATGAGCACCAGGCTTTGTATGGAAGTGTTGGATCACTATATTGTTCACCTGAAAATAATATTACACTGTATGTTAACTAACTGGAATTTAAATAAAAACTAAAAAAAGGCCCAAATGTTTTTTTGCCAGTATGTGGCTTGTCTTTCCATTCTCTTATATTTAACATCATATATTGTGGAATTTCAAATTAAAATAACAAGATACCACCACACACCTATTAGAATAGTCAAAATCCAAAACACTGATAGCACCAAATGCTAGTGAGGATGAGGAGCAACAGGAACAGAAATACAAAATGGTATAGCCACTTTTGGAAGACCGTTTGACATTTTCTTACAAAGATAAGCATAATGTTACCATACCATTCAGCAATTTTGTTTCCAGGTATTTTCCCAAATGAATTGAAAATGTATATCTGCACAAAAACTCTTACATAAATGTTTAGAGTAGCTTAATGTCAAACATTACAACAATCAGGACATCCTTCAATCAGTGAATAAACTGTGGCACTACTATACAGTGGGATATTATTCAGTGACAAAAACAACCAAGTTATCAAGCCTTGGAAGAAATGGAGGAACCTTATATGCATAATGCTAAATGAAAGCAGTGTGTATGAAAAACGTAAAAGCCATATGATTCCAACTAAATGAAATTCTGACAAATGCAAAATTATAGAGACAGTAAAAAAATCAGTGGTTGACTGAGGTTTGGGGTGGAGGGAGGAAGGATGAATAGGTGGGGCACAGGGGTTTTTAGAGCAGCAAAACTATTCCTTAAAATGTAACAATGCAGATATATCATAGCATGCATTTGTCAAAACACAGAAATGTCCAAATCAGAGTGAACCTCAATGCAAATGTTGGACTTGGTTAAATAAAAATGTATCAGTATTGGTTCACAAATTATAACAGATGTATCACAGTAATGCAAGATGTTAATTATATGGAAAAATGGGTACAGTGTTAGTAAAGAGATATATGGGTACTCCCTACACTTTATGTTCAATTTTTATGTAAGCCTAAAACAGCACTAAAAGTAAAGTCTACTAATTTGAAAAAGCTCTTATTGATCTATGACTAGAAAGAAATTCCCTTAATCTTATATAGAGTGTCAAAAAAAAACCTACAGCAAATACCATACTTAATAATAAAACATTAAAAGCTTTCACGCTGACATCAGGAATGAGACAAGAATATTAACTATAACCATTTCTATTCAACATTTTGCAAGAGTACTAGTCAGGGCAATATAGCAAAGGAAAAAAAGATATTCAGATTCTGAAAGAAAAGTAAAAATGGCAGGTTTCATAGAAAGTTTGCTTGTATATGGTGAAAGTGATTTTTTAAAATTTTTATTATTTATTTATTTCTTCCTAACTCATTTTATTTTTTTAAATTTTATTTTATTATGTTATGTTAGTAACCATACAATACATTATTAGTATTTGATGTAGTGATCTACAATTCATTGTTTTCATATAACACAGAGTGCTCCATGCAGTATGTGCCCTCCTTAAACTCATCAGCAGTCTAACCCTTTCCCTCACCCCTCTCCCCTCTAAAACCCTCAGTTGGTTTCCCGGAGTCCAGAGTCCCTCATGGTTCATCTCCCCCTCTGATTTCCCCCCCTTCATTTTCCCCTTCCCTCTACTAATGTCTTCCATGCTATTCCTTATGTTCCACAAATAAGTGAAATCATGTGATAATTGATTTTCTCTGCCTGACTTATTTCAATTAACATAATCTCCTCCATCCGTGTTGATGAAAAGTTCAGTAATCATCCTTTCAGATGGCTGAGTAATATTCCATTCTATATATGGACCACATCTTCTTTATCCATTCATCTGTTGAAGGGCATCTCGGCTCTTTCCATGGTTTGGCTATTGTGGACATCGCTGCTATGAACATTGGGGTGCATATGGCCCTTCATTCCACTACATCTGTATCTTTGGGGTAAATACCCAGGAGTGCAATTGCTGGATCATAGGGTAGCTCTATTTTTAAATTTTTGAGGAAACTCCACACTGTTTTCCAAAGTGGCTATACCAACTTGCATTCCCAAAAACAGTGTGAGAGGGTTCCCCTTTCTCCACAACCTCTCCAACATTTGTTGTTTCTTGCCTTGTCAATTTTTGCAATTCTAAGTGGTATAAGGTGGTATCTCAATGTGGTTTTGATTGGAATTTCCCTGATGGCTAATGATGATGAACATTTTTCATGTGTCTGTTAGCCATTTGTATGTCTTCTTTGGAGAAATGTCTGTTCATGTCTTCTGCCCATTTTTTGACTTGATTGTTTGTTTTTTGGGTGTTGAGTTTGAGAAGTTCTTTATAGATCTCGGATACCAGCGCTTTATCTGTAGTGTCCTTTGCAAATATCTTCTCCCATTCTGTGGGTTGCCTCTTTGTTTTGTTGACTGTTTCCTTTGCTGTGTAGAAGTGTTTTATTCTAATGCAGTCCTAAAAGTTCATTTTTGCTCTTGTTTCACTAGGCTTCAGAGATGTATCTTGAAAGAAGTTGCTGTGGCTGATGTCAAAGGGGTTATTGTCTATGTTCTCCTCTAGGATTTTGATGGATTCCTGTCTCACATTGAGGTCTTTCATCCATTTTGAGTTTATCTTTGTGTACGGTGTTAGAGAATGGTCGAGTTTCATTCTTCTGCATGTGGCTGTGCAATTTTCCCAGCACCATTTATTGAAGAGACTGTCTTTTTTCCATTGCATATTTTTTCCTTCTTTGTAGAAGATTATTTGACCATAGAGTAGAGGGTCCATATCTGGATTTT
Organism: Eumetopias jubatus; assembly: GCF_037043125.1. Classification (NCBI taxonomy): domain Eukaryota; kingdom Metazoa; phylum Chordata; class Mammalia; order Carnivora; family Otariidae; genus Eumetopias; species Eumetopias jubatus. The sequence continues at coordinate 22,481,930 of NW_028274817.1, read as the reverse complement.
CTATTCTGTTCCATTGGTCTATATGTTTGTTTTTGTGCCAGTACCATGCTGTCCTGGTGATCACTGCTTTGTAATATAGCTTGAAATCAGGCAATGTGATGCCCCCAGCTTTCTTTTTCTTTTTTAAACATTTCCTTGGCGATTTGGGGTCTTTTCTGATTCCACACAAATTTTAGAATTGTTTGTTCCAGCACTTTGAAAAATGTCATTGGAATTTTAATTGGGAAGGCATTGGAGGTATAGATTGCTCTGGGTAGCAAAGACATTTTAACAATATTTATTCTTCCGATCCATGAGCATGGAATATTTTTCCATCTTTTTGTGTCTTCTTCAATTTCTTTCATGAGAGTATGGAGTCCCTAGAGTATAGATCCTTTAGCTTTTTGGTTAGGTTTATTCCGAGGTATTTTATGGTTTTTGGTGCTATTGTAAGTGGAATTGTTTCTCTAATTTCTCTCTCTACAGTTGCATTGTTAGTGCATAAGAAAGCAACTGATTTCTGTGCATTGATTTTGTATCCTGCCACATTACTGAATTGTTGTATGAATTCTAGTAATTTGGGGGTGGAGTCTTTTGGATTTTCCACATAAAGTATCATGTCATCTGTGAAGAGAGAGTTTGACTTCTTCTTTGCCAATTTGAATACGTTTTATTTCTTTTCGTTGTCTGATTGCTGTTGCTAGGACTTCTAGTACTATGTTGAACAAGAGTCGCGAGAGTGGGCATCTTTGTTGTGTTCCTGATCTTAGGGGAAATGTTCTCAGTTTTTCCCCATTGAGGATATTTGCTGTGGGTTTCTCATAGGTGGATTTTATGAACTTGAAGAATGTTCCCTCTGTCCCTATACTCTGAAGACTTTTAATCAGGAAAGGTTATTGTATTTTATCAAATGCTTTTTCTGCATCAATTGAGAGGGCCATATGGTTCTTCTCCCTCCTCTTATTAATGTGTTCTATCACATTGATTGATTTGTGAATGTTGAACCACCCTTGCATCCCAGGGATAAATCCTACTTGGTCGTGGTGGATGATCCTTTTAATGTAGTGTTGGATCCTATTAGTTAGGATTTTGTTGAGGATTTTGGAATCCATATTCATCAGGGATATCAGTCTGAAATTCTCCATTTTGATGAGGTCTTTGCATGGTTTGGGGATCAAGGGAATGTTGGCCTCATAGAATCTGTCTGGAAGCTTTCCTTCTGTTTCTATTTTTTGAAACACCTTCAGGAAAATAGGTATTACTTCTTCTTTGAATGTTTAGTAGAATTCCCCAGGGAATCCATCAGGCCCTGGACTCTTGTTTTTTGGCAGGTTTTGGATCACTACTTCTATCTCATTACTGGTTATTGGCCTATTCAGGTTGTCAATTTCTTCCTGTTTCAGTCTAGGGAGTTTATAGGTTTCCAGGAAGGCATCCATTTCTTCCAGGTTGTTTAATTTATTGGCATATAGTTGTTTATATTAATTTCTGATAATTATTTCTATATCCTTGGTGTTAGTCGTGATCTCTCCCCTTTCATTCATAATTTTATTAATTTGGGTCCTTTCTTTTTTCCTTTGGATAAGTCTGGCCAGTGGTTTATCGATCTTATTAATTCTTTTGAAGAACCAGCCTCTAGTTTCGTTGATCTGATCTACTGTGTTACTCGTTTCTAATTCACTGATCTCTGCTCTAATCATAATTATTTCTCTTGTAATGCGTGGATCTAGCATCCTTTGTTGCTTTTTCTCTAGTTCTTCGAGGTGTAAATTTAGCTGGTGAATTCGGGATTTTTCTTTTTTTTTTTTTGAGTGAGGCTTGGGTGGCTATGTATTTCAGCCTTAGAACTGCCTTTGCAGTATCCCATAGGTTTTGGAACAATGTGTTTTCATTCTCATTGGTTTCCATGAATTGTTTAAATTCTTCTTTGATTTCCTGATTGTCCCAAACATTCTCGAGCATAGTGGTCCTTAGCTCCCAAATGTTTGAATTTCTGCCTAATTTTTTCTTGTGATTGAATTCCAGTTTTAAAGCATTTGGTCTGAGAATATGCAGGGAATAATCTCAATCTTTTGGTATCGGTTGAGACCTGATTTGTGATCCAGTATGTGGTCTATTCTGGAGAAAGTTCCATGTGCGCTTGAGAAGAATGAGTATTCTGTTGTTTTAGGATGGAATGTGTGTATATATCTATGAGGTCCATCTGGCCCAGTGTGTCATTCAAAGCTCTTGTTTCTTTGTTGATTTTCTGCTTAGATGATCTGTCTATTGCTGAGAGTGGAGTATTGAGGTCTCCTACAAATAAGGTATTGTTATCAATAAGACTCTTTTTTTTTGCTTAACAGTTGGCTTATGTAGATGGCTGCTCCCATGTTGGGGGCATAGATATTTACGATTGTTAGATCTTCTTGTTTGATAGACCATTTAAGAATGATATAGTGTCCTTCTGTGTCTCTAACTACAGTCTTTATTTTAAAATCTAATTTGTCTGATATAAGAATTGCTACCCCAGCTTTCTTTTGAGGTCCATTGGCATGGAAGATGGATCTCCATCCCTTCACTTTCAGTCTGGATGTATCTTTAGGTTCAGAATGAGTCTCTTGTAGACAGCATAAGGATGGGTCCTGTCTTTTTATCCAATCTGCATCCCTGTGGCGTTTTATGGGAGCTTTTAAGCCATTCACATTGAAAGTGATTATTGAAAGATATGAATTTATTGTCATCATGTTGCTTGTGAAGACCTTGGTTTTTGTTTTTTTTTTACATTCTCCTAGGTTATATGCTCCCAAACTTTCTGCATATCCTTTCCTTTATTTTTAAGTATAAAAGATATTCTACCAGCTCAAAAAGTCTGGAAACCAATCAAGAATGTTTTGAGGTCTTCTCTGTAGCCTCAGTCCTCTTGGTGCTGGGTAGGAACTTCATTTACATGACACACATACTTCATTCGTGTGACTCATTCCTGCGAAGCAGCTGGGATATCCCAGGAAACATGCTTCTTCCTCCCTTCATTGGTCTCTCCAGTTTCTCCCTTCATTTCTTGCAGCCTTGTATGCATCTTGAAAGGTCCACTTGTTGCTTCTGCAGCTGCAGTTCAGTCCTGTACCCATTGGATTCAAGGCAGAGCACTGGGTGTCAGGACTTCACCATAAACAGGCCAAGGCTGTCTCTGCCTTCATAGGTCTTGCAGTCTCCTGGCAGTGCGGCCGTGTCGGCGCCCGCGGCTGGGCCGCTCTCCCCGCACTCCAGGCCTCCCTCCCAGTGGGCGGGCAGGCGGCCGGCGCAGGCCCCATGGAGGCGGCAGCGACGCCGGAGCCTCGGACTGCTGGGAGGCTGGGACGCAGCTGCACCAACCGACTCCAGGCCGCTTGGCTCGGCTCAGCAAGACCTTGTTTTTAGAGATTGCCCCTGTACATTTCTGTTGTTTATCACTCTTGGGGTCTTTCTTTTATAGAACCCCCCTTAATAGTTCTTGCAGGGCCGGCTTAGTGGTCACATATTCTTTCAGTTTCTGCCGGTGTTGGATGCTCTGCATCTCTCTATCCATTCTAAATGACAGCCTTGCCAGATAAAGCAATCTTGGCTGTGTGTTCTTCTCATTTAATACCCTGAATTTGTCTTGCCAGGCCTTTCTGGCTTGCCAGGTCTCTGTGGACAAGTCTGACATTATTCTGATGTTTCTCCCTCTATACGTAAGGAGTCCCTTCCCCCTAACCACCCTTAAGATTGGTTTCCTTGGTTCTAAGATTTGTGAGTTTTACCCTTACATGCTGAAGTGTTGGCCTGTTTTCCTTGATCTTGGGAGGGGTCCTCTCTGCCTCTAGGACATGAATGTTTGTTCATTCCCCAGATTAGGGAAGTCCTCAGCTTTGATTTGCTCAAATATATCTTCTAGTCCACTCTCTCTCTCCACCCCCTCAGGGATTCCAATAATTCTTACATTGGAACATTTCATGGTGTCACTTATTTCTCTGATTCTATTTTCATGGATTCTGAGTTGTTTTTCCCCGGCCTCCTCTTTTCCCTTTTTATCTATGAAATGGTCTTCCAGGTCACTAATTCTTTCTTCTTCCTGGCTTACCTTAGCTGTTCAATTATCTAAATTAGATTGGATCTCATTGATACCATTTTTAAGTTCTGCCAATTCAGCTTTCATTTCTGCCCTTAGAGACTCTATGTTGCCATTAATCAATTTCTCCATTCTAGCTATTGTCTTCACAATTGCTGCCCTGAATTCCGTCTCTGACATCTTGGTTATATCTGAATCCATTTGCAAATCTGTGGCCTAAGTCATAATCTCTGAGTCTATTTTGGGGGTTCCTCCTCCTAGTCATTCTGTTGAGGGGTGGTTGAGGGAATGTACAGAGTCCAAATTATTGAGCACAACCCGAGCAAGATGCACTTGTTTTCTAGGGACATTAGGGTGGCTGGCCTCTTATTTTCCCAGCCTGTCTTCTAGGGGAGGGGCCTGCTGTGCTGTTACTCAGGCAACCCTGTTTGGGCAGAGTTGTCTTGCCCCCTATGGTGGGGGATGGGTTCTGTGAAAATCGGTTTTGGGGGGCCTTTGTTCTCTGGTGGCTTTCCCTGGTGGCTTTCCGCCTCTCTCCTGAGAATCAGAGCAGAAAAGACCATTTCCAACCCTCTGCCTCAGAGCAGAGAGAATGTAGTCTGTTCTTCAGTGAGTTCTCCAGGCCACACTCCATTTCTGTCTGTGCTGCTATAAACTGCAGCATCCTGGGTTGTGCGCCCCTCTGCAGTGCTCCCAGTCCTCGCCTCCAGGATGGGGCACGTCTCTGCCATTTGTGCTTCTAAAACCGCCAGTGGCCCCCAATTTGCAGGCACAGCTCTGTCACTCAGGGTTTCCATCCAGGGGCTGCCCTAAGTTTTTCCCACAGCTACCAGTCTGCAAGTCTGTGCCCCAGCTCCAGCATGGGAGGCTATTACTCACTGGCGGTGTAAGATCCCATTGGCCAAGCTCCCTCCCCCTGCCGTTTATCCTCCAATATCTGCCTATGGAATCATGGCTCCCTGCTTCGTACCTCTAAACCAACCACCTGCAGTATTCTGTTTGTAGAGATCCAGACCTATCTTCTTACATCTCAGCCTGATTTTGTGGGTGTTCAGAGTGGTCTGGTAGATATCCAGCTCAATTCTGGGGACCGGTTGGTATAGGGTTCCCTACTCCTCCGCCATCTCTTCTAGAGGAGAAATTAATTTTAAAAACCAAGAATACCAAGTGTTACTCTCCATGATATGAAATACTCCATTTTATAGAAAGATATCAGAATATTTTTTTAGAAAACTTTTTGGCATTTATCTACTAAAACTTAATATACACATACCCTATATAACCTATTATTCCACTCCTACATATATTTATAAAAGAAATGCCCATAAAAAACATGTACAAAAATGATCACAGCACCACTACTTGGAATAGGCAAAAAATGGAAATAAATGTCCAGCAACAGGAATTATAGACAACTTGGAGCATACCCACTGTAAATTCATAAAATTAATTTTTGTACATTAAGAATGAGTAAACTATTACAGTGATTTTTAGGAATATAAAGTTAAAATGCAGAAAGTACTATGAGTGCTATATGATTCTATTCATATAATGTTCAAAAGCAGACAAAATTGAAATGTAAAGTGTGTAATGGAAGTAGTAAGTAGAAGGTTAAATAAAAAGAATTTTCATTGAGTTGGTACTTATAGATAGGTTCACAGTGATAATTAATGGTAATTAGTAGAGCCGTGTCCTCTTCTATCTTTTAAATACAATACATAAATATATATTAATCCATACTTGCATAAGTTCATATAATATATAATTCTGTTTTATTAATATATTTATATTTAATGCTGTACTTTTGAAAGTTAATTTAAAAATCTTCAAAAAATCTGAGTGTAAACTTACTCTATTATATATATGCAGTTGACCTTTGAACACATGTGGGTTAGGGGTCCTGACCACCCATGCAGTCCAAAAATCCATGTATAACTTTTGACTCCCCAAAAGCTTGACTATTAATAGCCTACTGTTGGCTAGAAAGCTCACTGATAAAGTAAGCAGTCAATTAACTCATATTTTTTATGTTATAGGTATGATATATTCTAACAATAAAGCTAGAGAAAGTAAAAGAAAAGAAAATCATAAGGAAGAGAAAATACATTTGCAGTACTGTACTGTAAAAAATCCTCATATAAATAGACCCATGCAGTTCAAAACCATCTTGTTCAAGGGTCAACTGTATTTGAATAAAAACACAATATTTTATATGGATTTAAATAGGTACTGTTTCCAGGCCTGGGATTACAGTGTAAATCAAAAGAAGTTTGTACATTATTCTGTTAAGCACTTTACCAAGAATTGCTCAAAAATCATGCCAAAACAGCAATGAAGTTTGTGGTATTTGATGTGGCAAAACAATGTATTTTTATCAATCTGAATCTTTAAATGTCAGATATTGATTTTATATGTAGCAGCAAGCATCTGATTACTTCACTATATAATGTGCTACAGTGACACTTGGTCATTTTTATAGTAAAATATATTGTTTTATTTTTTTTAAAAGTTAAATGAGTTGATTGAAGGCTAAAGGCAATAAAACCCCAAAAAACAAAAAATCCTACCAAACACAACCCTCCTAATATATAGACCACAAATATGGAAAATACAAAGAAAAAATATGAAACCTGGAGGACAGAACCATGGAGTCCAAAAAAGGAATGCAAAAGAGTAGAGGGGATGACATTTTAAAAAAAGAAAGAATATAGGAAAAAAATGCCAAAGCTTTAAGAAAGATTTAATCTTTCCACTTGAAAGAACCAATCAAGTGTTTAGCACTATAATTTTTTTGTGGGTGTATGTCTTTACTTTTCCTCCCTTGTTTTAAGTGATTATATATACAAAATTTATGATGGTTCTACTTAATTTTTCACCTTTATGATGGTGTGAAAGTGATATCAATTCGGTAGAGATTATACTTTGAATTTTGAATTCTGATATTTTCCTGGGCTAGTGATATGTGCTAGAATACTTTCTTGTGATGCTGGGCAGTGGAAGTGAGCTGTAGCTCCATCAGCCACAAGATTACGAGGGTAAACAACTCATATGCTTACAACCATTCTACACCCATACAACTATTCTATCTTTCTCACTTTCAGGACAGTATTCAATAAATTACATTAGATATTTGACACTTTATTGTGAAACAGACTTTGTGTTAGATGATTTTGTACTACTGTAGGCTAATGTAAATGTTCTGAGCATGTTTAAAGTAGGCTAGGCTAAGCTCGGATGTTTGGTAGGTTAGGTGTATTAAATGTCTTTTTGACTTACAGTATTTTAAACTTATGATGGGTTTACTGGGACATATATAGATATAGATATAGATATAGATATACCATATATATAGATATCCATATGGTATTGTGTGTGTGTGTCACTATTTTTTCTGGGCAAAAGAGTAGATATATGGGACTTGAACCTCTCTTTAGTCTCCTTATTTCTAAATTTAAAAACCCAGAATATAAGGTACAGTTTCTGTGAGATATAAGACACAGCATTTGTGGAATTGTGAATATGATCCATCTTTCCCATAGTGAATTGTTATTGAATTACCAAACCCCATAATGCATGTAGTAAGAGGAGATATAGGAAATAGCTGCTGTTTTTTTTTTTTTCCCTCTACAGTGTAGTTTCATAGCCTTTTCAGGACTGGAAGAAAATTATTTAGACTTTGAGATGAAAAGAAAAGCATGAGAAGACAGTGTGAGTGAATGAATATAAAGTGGTAATCACTGTTAAGGAAATTGGATGGAAGAAGAACAATGTCTGGTCAGCACACACAGTGCTAGATCATCACTAAATCAATCTACTGTCAGATAATAGAATGTGGCAGATGGATGCAATAGACCCCTATGCTTGGTGAACTTAAATGAAAGGCAGTATGTGCAATGCCAAGGTTATTACTGATTGAAAGGTACTGGTGGGTTGTTTTCTGGTGGAGTGGATCAACTGAGTAAGGATGGTCCTAATAATAATTGGGTAATACATTAAAAAGAAATGTAATATGTGGTGCCTCTACTTTTCTGTTTTTCTATGTGTTTTTTTTTTGAGAACTCAAATTTATGGTGAAATTTCAACAGTGTCTCTAGATATCTATAGTCCAATGATATTTGATTTAATTTCTTGTACAGTTTGTCAGTATACTTAGTGTAATGGATTTTTTTCCCACCTATTACCTCACTGTATATATGGAGTAAATCTGCTCAATTTGAGTTAGGATTATTATGGGGTCTATACCATTCAACATAGAATACAGCCTACACAACAAAATTGCATGGAGGCATTTTTTAGAATTGTAAGATTAATTTGGTAATGATTGAAGTATTTGATCCTTTAAAAATAGCTATAGTGGAGTTGCAGTGTAGTTACTTAAGAACAGATTCTAAAATGAAGCTTTGGATTCAGAGAGTTCATTACAGTAAGCTCTCTGGAACAACATATGTCAGAAAGTAAAGGAAGCAGGATTGGGCAGAGAGGGGACTCTGAAGCAGTTACAACACAGAGTCTAGATGATCCCATGGGAAACTTTGGAATTTGTACAGCCTTTCAGAGTTATCCTGAATTGAAAGGAGGGAAATCAGGCTTTTATTTCCTTTCATCAACCAGTCATTAAATGGGGGCTGCCCCCCGGAAAGGTGAGTGACCTTAGGTAAGGAAGCTTTTTTTCACCCTAAGGTAAGTTCTAGAAAGGAACAGTTGAGAGCTGTTGGACAAAAATGCTCAGAGCAGCTGATAAAATGAATTTTTCAATTCTAGAGGAAGAGAGGAAATTATGGGCAGCAAGCTATAGTGTCTGCTCTAAGATATGTACACATTTATGTTTTGCATGTGTTTTGGGTGGTTTTTTATGAGATACTTTTTTTTCCAGAAAAATACCAGAATATTCTGCTTGATGTAAGAAGTACTTCTCATGTGAAGGTAGGTATTATAGAAGATAGGCATAACTAGAAAGGCTACAAATATGAGTAAAGGTATTATGAATTCTAGAAACCAAACTATGTTTGCAAATATAATTAAATTCTTACAAAACAATAGGCCAGTTTTATTATAACATCTATGTTTGGCAATTAGGAAAAACTCCTAAATAAAGTCAACAAAAGTAGAAGTTTTAAAAGAATATTACTGTTAAATGGTTCATATAATAATATACAACTTGGAAAATATTAAATTTGTAACACTGTCTTACTGAATAGTGAATTTCTTCTTCTTGCATGAAAATCTAGCTACCTAAGCTATGTGATTGATTTATACATCTACTAGCACCTATTTTTTAAATTTCTATTTATTTGACAGAGACAGAGACAGCAAGAGAGGGAACACAAGCAGGGGGAGTGGGAGAGGGAGGAGCAGGCTTCCCGCAGAGCAGGGAGCCTGATGCGGGGCTCAATCCCAGGACCCTGGGATCATGACCTGAGCCGAAGGCAGACACTTAATGACTGAGCCACCCAGGTGCCTCTACTAGCACCTATTTTTATATTGTGTAAAATAAACACTCATTTTGTTCATTTCTATCTATAGTGAAAACGTGAGTACATAACCATGATCTTTGTTTATTTATAGTCATTAATTAATTTAACTACTCCTTAATTTCACAGTTCTTGCTTTCTTTATAATCATGTCAAGGATTTAATTCACCCAACAAATGCTTAAGAAGACCCTACTCTGGGACTTCATTTTAGCCATTATTTTAGCTAGTGGAACTAAAAATATAAACAAGACCCAGTTGCTACTTTTAAGGGCTTCGGTCTAGTATACCTTATTTTTATGGTAAGCACCTCTACATTACCTTCTGAATTGAATGGTTTAGTAGGAAGAATTCTAAAATTGGACCTTCAAGATTCAATGCCCCTTTGATTTCAAACCTATGATTAGGTTACTGTATATATGTGAGTGTATATATATATTTATATATCATATATATGTTACAGTTAAGATAGGGAAATTATCAGGTACGCCTAATCTAACAACATGAGCCCTTTAATTTTTTGTTTTTATTTAAATTCCAGTTAGTTAACATACAGTATAATAGTTTCATGTATCGAATTCAGTGATTCAACATTTACATACAACACCTGGTGTTCATCACAAGTGCATTCCTTAATCCTCCATCACCTATTTCCCCCAAACCCCACCCACCTCCCCTCTGGTAACTATTAGTTTTTTCTCTATAGTTAAGAGTCTGTTTCTTGGTTTGCCTCTCTCACTCTCTTTTTCCACTTTGCTCATATGTTTTGTTTCTTAAACTCCATATATGAATGAAATGATATGGTATTTGACTTCCTTTGACTGACTTATTTCACTTAGCATAATACTCTATAGTTCTGTCCATGTCCTTGCAAATGGCAAAATTTCATTCTTTTATATGGCTGAATAATATTTCATTGTATGTATTTACCACATCTTCTTTATCCATTCATCTGTCAATGGACTCTTGGGCTGTATCCATATATTGGTTATTATAAATAATGCTACTATAAACATAGGGGTGCACGTATCCCTTTGAATTAGTGTTTTTGTATTCTTTGGGTAAATACCCAGAAGAATGATTGCTGGATCATAGGGTATTTCTATTTTTTAACTTTTTGAGGAAACTCCATACTGTTTTCCAAAGTGGCTATACCAGTTTGCAGTCCCACCGACAGTGGCTGAGTGTTCTTTCTCTCCACATCCTGGCCAACACCTGTTGTTTCTTGTGTTGTTGATTTTAGCCATTCTGACAGGTGTGAGTTGATTTCTTACTGAGGTTTTGATTTGAATTTCCCTGATGATGAGTGAAGTTGAGCATCATTTCAGGTGTCTGTTGACCATCTGGATGTCTTCTTTGGAGAAATGTCTGTTCATTTCTTCTGCTCATTTTAAAATTGGGTTATTTGTTTTTTGGGGTATTGAGTTTTATAAGTTCTTTATACATTGTGGATACTAAGACTTTATCAGATATGTCATTTGCAAATATCTTCTCTCATTCCATACATTAGTTTTGTTGATTATTTCCCTTACTGTGCAGATTTTTATTTTAATGAAGTCCCAATAGTTTATTTTTGCTCTGTTTCCCTTGCCTCAGAGGGCAGATCTAGAAAAAAGTTGCTATGGCCAATGTCAAAGAAGTTACTGCCTGTGCTCTCTTCTAGGATATTTATGGTTTAGGTCTCATATTTAAGCTTTTAATCCATACAGAATTTAGTTTTTTATTATTTTTAAAGATTTGTTTATTTTCAATAGAGAGAGAGAGAGAACGCTAGTAGGGGGAAGAGGCAGATGGAGAGAGAGAGAGTCTTCGAGCAGACTCTCTACTGAGCATGGAGCCCAATGTGGGGCTTAATCCCAGGACCCTGAGATCATGACCTGCACTGAAATCAAGAGTCTGATGCTCAAAAAACTGAGCCACCAAGGTGCCCCATATTGAATTTCTTGTGCATGGTATAAGAAAGTGGTCCAGTTTCATTTGTTTGCCTGTTGCTGCCCAGTTTTCCCAACACTATTTGTCCTTTCCCCATTGGGACTGTTCTTTCCCCATTGGGTACTCTTTCCTGCGTTGTTGAAGATTAATTGAGCATATAGTTGTGGGTTTATTTCTGGGTTTTTTTATTCTATTCTATGGATCTTTGTGCCACTACCATACTGTCTTGATGATTACAGCTTTGTAATATAGTTTGAAGACTGGAATTGTGATACCTCAAGCACTGTTCTTCCTTTCAAGATTGCTATGGCTATTCAAGGTCTTTTGGGGTTCCATACAAATTTTAGGATTTTTTGTTCTAGCTCTGTGAAAAATGCTGGTGGTATTTTTATAAGGATTGCATTAAATGTGTAGATTACTTTGGGTAGTACAGACATTTTAACAATATTTGTTCTTCCAATCTATGAGCATGAAATATTTTTCCATTTCTTTGTGTCCTCTTCAATTTCTTTCATAAGTGTTGTATTGTTTTTAATATACAGATCTTTTACCTCTTTGGTTAGGTTTCTTCCTAGGTATTTTATGTGTGCAATTGTGAATGGGATCAATTCCCTGATTTCCCTTTCTGCTGCTTCATTTTTGGTCTATAGAAATGCCACAGATTTCTGTACATTGATTTTCTATGCTGCAACTTTACTGAATTCATGTATCAGTTCTAGCAATTTTGGGGTGGAGTCTTTTGGGTTTTCTACATAAAGTATCACGTTGTCTGTGAATAGTGAAAGATTGACTTCTTCCTTGCCAATTTGGATGCCTTTTATTTCTTTTTGTTGTCTGATTGCTGTAGCTAGGACTTCTAGTATTATGTTTAATAACAATGGTGAGAGTAGACATCCCTGTCTTGTCCCTGACCTTAGTTAGCTCTCAATTTTTTCCCCACTGAGGATGATATTAGCTGTGGGTCTTTCATATATGGCCTTTATGATGTTGAGATATGTTTCCTCTATCTCTACTTTGTTGAGGTTTTTATCAAGAAAGGACACTGTATTTTGTCAAATGCTTTTTCTGCATCTATTGAGAGGATCATATGGTTCTTATCCTTTCTTTTATTAATGTGGTGTATCACATTGATTGGTTGAGAATATTGAACTACCCCTGCAGTCCAGGAATAAATCCCATTTGATTGTGGTGAGTGATTCTTCTAATGTATGGTTGGATTTGATTTTCAACCTTCTTGTTGAGAATTTTTGCATCCATGTTCATCAGAGATATTGGCCTATACTTCTCCTTTTTAGTAAGGTCTTTGTCTGGTTTTCAAATCTAGGTAATGCTGGCCTCACAGAATGAGTTTGGAAGCTTTCCTTCCATTTTTACTTTTTGGAAAAGTTTGAGAAGAGTAAGTATTAACTCTTTATATTTTTAATTTAAATTAATTAGCAAACATATAGTACATCATTAATTTCAGATGTAGAGTTCAGTAATTCATCAGTTGTACATAACACCCAGTGCTCATCACATCATGTGCCTTCTTTAATGCCCAACACCCAATTACCCCATTCCTCCCCCACTCTCCTCTTCAGCAGCCCTCAGTTTTTTTTCCTATAGTTAAGAGTCTCTCATGGTTTGTCTCCCTCTCTGATTACTCCTTATTCAGTTTTCCCTCTCTTCCCCTATGATCCTCTGCACTGTTCTTATATTCCACATATGTTAACTCTTTTTTAAATGTCCAGTAGAATTCCCCTGGGAAGCCATCTGGCCCTGGACTCTTGTTTGTTGGGAGATTTTCGATTACTGATTCAATTTCTTTGCTGGTTATGGGTCTGTTCAAATTTTCTTTCTTCCTGATTCAGTTTTACTAGTTTGTATGATTCTAGAATTTATCCAATTTTTTTCCAGATTGTCCAATTTGTTGATATATAATTTTTCATGATATCCCCTTATAATTGTTTGTATTTCTGCAGTGTTGATTGTGATCTCTCTTCTTTCTTTAATGCTTTTATCTATTTGTGCCATTTCTCTTTTCTTTTTGATAAATCTGGCTAAAGGTTTATGAATTTTATTAATTCTTTCAGAGAGCTGGCTCTTAGTTTTGTTGATCTGTTCTGCTGGTTTTTTGTTTGTTTCTAAATCATTTATTTCTGCTCTAATTTTTATTATTTCCCCTCTCCTGCTGGTGTTAGGCTTTATTTGTTGTTCCTTATCTAACTCCTTTAAGTGTAAGGCTAGGTTGTATATTTTACACTTTTCTTGCTTCTTGAGGTAAGCCTGTACTACTATATACTTCCCTCTTATGACTGCTTTCACTGCATCCCAAAGGTTCTGGACTTTTATGTTTTCATTTTCATTTGATTCCATGATTTCTTTTTTATTTCTTCTTTAATTTCCTGGTTAACCCATTCATTCTTTAGTAGGATGTTTTTTAATGTCCATGTATTTGTGGTCTTTCCAAAGTTTTTCTTGTGGTCTACTTCAAGTTTCATAACATTGTGTCCTGAAAATATGCATGGTATGATCTCCATATTTTTGTACTGTTGAGGCCTGATTTATGACCTGGTATGTGATATATTCTGGAGAATGTTCTATGTGCAGTTGACAAGAATATGTATCCTGCTGCTTTAGGATGAAGTGTTCTGATTATATTTGTTAAGTCCATCTGGTCCAGTGTGTCATTCAAAGCCATGGTTTTCTTGTTGATTCTCTTAGATTATCTGTCCGTTGCTATGAGTGGGGTGTAAAGTCCCCTACTATTATTTGCATTATTATCAATGAGTTTCTTTATGTTTGTTATTAATTGATGTATATATATCAGGCTGCTCCATAGGTAGGAGCATAAATATTTATAATTGTTAGATCTTCTTGTTTTATAGACCACTTTGTTCTGATATAGTGTCCTTCTTCATATCTTATTATAGTCTTTGGCTTAAGATCTAATTTTTCTGATATAAGTATGTCTACTTCAGCTTTCTTCTGATGCCCCTTAGCATGATAAATGTTTCTCTATCCTCCTCACTTTCAATCTGTAGGTGTCTTTAGCTCTAAAATGAGTATCTGGTAAGCAGCATATAGATGGGTCTTGTTTGTTTGTTTGTTTTTATTCATTCTGATACCCTTTGTCTTTTGATTGGAGCATTTAGTCCATTTACATGAGTGAATCATGATGGATATGAATTTAGTGCCATTGTATTACATGTAAAATCATTGCTTCTGGAGATTTTCTGTTTCTTTCCAATCTTTGTCACTTTTGGACTTTCCCACTTAAAGTTCCCTTTTAATATTTCTTGCAAGGTTGGTTTAGTGTCAGGAACTCCTTTAGTTTTTCTTTGAGAAACATTTTATATTTCATTCTATTCTGAATGACAGCCTTATTGGGTAAAATATTCTTGGCTGCATATTTTTCCCATTCCGCATATTGAATATATCATGCCACTTTTTTCTGGTATACCAGGTTTCTTTGGAGATATCTGCTGTTAACCTGATTTGTATTCCCTCGTAGGTTAAAAATTTTTTTTCTCTTTCTGTTTTCAGGATTCTTTCTTTATTTCTGTATTTTGCAGTTTTACTACAATATGTGCTGGTGTTGGCTGACTTTTGTTGATTTTGATGGGCATTCTCAGTGCTTCCTGGTTTTGGATGTCTGTTTCCCCAGATTAGGGAAGTTTTCAGCTATAATTTGCTCATATAAACCTTCTGCTCCCTTTTTCCTCTCTTCTGGGACTCCTTTGATACAAATGTTATTATGTTTTATAGAGTTGATGAGTTCCCTAAGTCTACATTCATAATCCAATATTTTTCTTTCCCTCTTTTTTCAGCTCATTATTTTCCGTAATTGTATGCTCTACATCACTGATTCATTCCTCTGCTTCTTCTGTCCTTGTAGTTATTACATTGAGTCAGTTTTGCATCTCAGTTATAGCATTTTTTATTTCAGCCTGACTAGATTTTAGGTCTTTTATCTCTGCAGTATGGGTCTCTCTGTTTTTGTTTTTGTTTTTTTTTCCTATGCTTTTCTCAAACCCAACTACTGTCTTTATTAATGTTGTTTTAAATTCTGGTTCAGGGGGCGCCTGGGTGGCTAAGTCGTTAAGTATCTGCCTTCGGCTCAGGTCATAATCCCAGGGTCCTGGGATCGAGCCCCGCATTGGGCTCCCTGCTCAGTGGGAAGTCTGCTTCTCCCTCCCCCACTCCCCCAGCTTGTGTTCCTGCTCTCACTGTGTCTCTCTCTGTCAAATAAATAAATAAAATCTTTAAAAAAATAAATCTGGTTCAGGCTTATTACTTACATCTATTTTGATTAACTCTCTGGGCATGACCTCTTCTTGTTCTTTGGTTTTGGATGAATTCCTCTGTCTTGGCATTTTGTCTAGGTGTCTTTCTTTTGTGTGTTAGGAAAGCCTGCGTCTGGTCCTAATTACACTAGAGCTGAAGCTTTGCAGCACTCTATGATCAGTAGACCTGGTGAGTTTGGGGGGGGGTTGTGCTGGTCTTCTGGGGGAGGGGCCTGCTGTTGCTCTGGTTCTCAATCACATTTGCCCTATTAAAAAAGACACCTGCAGAGGGCAGGTGGGTTGAGATTTGTGCATGTGGCTCAAGCCTCCACTGTGTGTCCTATGCAGCTTCCTGAATTCCATCCGTGCTCATGGGAGGGGTGAAAAATAGCAACGACCCACTCTTTTCCTGGGAGAGGGGAGTGTGCACCCATTGCTGTTCAGAAAACCCAAGAGAAGAGTGAACAATCTCCCCTCTTGTATCCCATGTTTTTGTCAGATCCCTGCCTTCACAGTCTGTTTCTGTGCCATATGCCCACCTGGCAGCACACAGTACTCCTGTATTTGATCTCAGGCACATTGTTAGGTTTCAAAACTCCAAATTTTAGGACCTGGAATGGCCCAGACCTGTGCTGATCTTTTGGGAGATGGTCTTACCATGCTGTGACTGGTACTGGTTTGTCCCAGAAAAGCAGTTGCAAGACCAGGCAAGGCCTTGGATTTTATGGTAAATTGTAGCAAAAAGCCAATATCCAGGTTAGCTGCCCTCAGCAAACATCTCTGCTCCCACGAACAGGCCAACTCAATAGCTCCCACCAGCTTTTCTGTCCCCTGAGAGGCAGTGCTGCCTCTCCCAAATGCACTCCAAGAAGGGCAACTGTCTCTCCCACTGTGACCCAGGGTATCCTAAGAACATGCTGTCCACTCCAAGGCCTCTGCCCTCCTTTTCTGCAGGAGCACTGCTATGCCTGGCAGGCTCGACCCTGGTGATGGTGCAGACTTCTAAAACCTCAGACTTTCGGCCCTGCTGCTTGTAAAAACTCATGATAATCAGTCCCTCTCATTTTCCCAATCAATGGTTTTGAGGAAGTGTTTTTCTTGTGCAATCTCCTGTGTGCTGCTTTATCTCTCTCTCTCCTTTTTTTCTTTCTCTCACCTCTCTCTTTGATTAGGGCTCTCTCACCTCCACAGCACTCGTGATTCTTTTCTCCCCCAAATCACATCACCACACTTCCTACCTTCCATGATGTGGCCTCTTTTCTCCCTCTAGTTGTGCAGTTTGTTCTCTTAGTCTTCAGATTTATTTCCTGGGTGTTCAGAATAATTTGATAATTATCTAGCTGTGTTTGAGGGATGAGGTAAGCATAAGATCCAACTACTCTGCTATCTTAACTCCTTTTCCTCAGGTCTTATGTTTAAATCTTTAGTCCATTTCAAGTTTATTTTTGTCAGTAGTAGAAGATAGGGGTCTAATTTCATTTTGCTTCATGTGTTTATCCAGTTTCCCAACACAGTTTGTGAAGAGACTATACCTTTCCTACTGAGTGTTCTTGGATCTCTTGTCAAATATTAGTTGACCATATACATAAGAGTTTATTTCTGGAATCTTTACTATGTTCTATTGGTCTATATGTCTATTTTTGCATCAGTACCATACTGTTTTAATTACTATAGCTTTGTAGTATAGTTTGAAATCTGGAGGCATGATGCTTCCAGCTTTATTATTTTTTTTCCTCAGAATTGCTTAGGGTATTTATGGTCTTTTGTAGTTCCATACAAATTTTAGGATTATTATTTTATTTCTGTGAAAAATGCCATTAGAATTTCTAAAAGAGACCATATTTAATCTATAGATGGTTTTAGGTAATATGGACGTTTAAACAATATTACTTCTTCCAATCCATGAACATGGGGTATTTTTTTTATTTGTTTGTGTTCTCAATTTCTTTCATTGAAGTCTTGTAGTTTTCAATGTATAGATTTTTCATGTTCTTTCTTAAACTTATTCCTAAGTATTTTATTGTTTTTGATGTTATTGTGAATGGGACTGTTCATTTCTTTTTAAGATATTTTATATAACAATAGAACTGATTTATATATGTTTATTTTGTATTTTATATAACAAGAGAACTGATTTATATATGTTTATTTTGTATCCAGCAACATTACTGAATTTGTTGATTAGTTCTAACAGTTTTTTGGTTGAGTCTTTAAAATTTTCTCTCTATATAAGATTATATAATATAATGACAATTTACTTTTTCCTTTCCAATTTGGATGTGTTTCGTTTCTTTATTTTGCTTGATTTCTCTAGCTAGGACTTCCAGTACTATGTTGAATAAGAGTGATGAATGGGCACCTGTATCATGTTCTTGATTTTAGAGGAAAAGTTTTCAATCATTCAACGTTGAGTATGATAGTTGTGGGTTTGTCAAATATGACCTTTATTATGCTGAGCTATGTTTCTTCTATACCCAATTGGTTGAGCACTTTTTTTCATGAAAGGATATTGTATTTTGTCAATTTTTTTCTGCATCTATTGAGATGATCATATGATTTATCTTTCATTCTATTAATGTGTTGTATTACATTTAGTGATTTGCATATGTTGAATGATCCTTGCATCCCCCAGATATATTCTACTTGGTCATGATGTATGATCCATTTAATGTGTTTTTAAATTAGATTTGCTAGTGTTTGTTGAGAATTTTTACATCTATATTTATCAGATATATCGGTCTATAATTTTCTTGTCCTGTGGTGTCTTTATCTGGCTTTGTTATCAGGGTAATGCTGTCCTCATAAAAATAGGTGGAAAGGATTAAGAATACAATTATCATGATGAACATTAAGTAATGTATAGAATTGTTGAATCAATACATTGTACACCTGAATATAACACTATATGTTAATATACTTGAATTAAAAAAATAACAATTAAAATGAGTTAAGAAGTATTCCCTATTCTTTAAGGTTTTAGAATAGTTTGAGGAAGATTGGTATTCCTTCTTTATTTTTTTAAAGATTATTTATTTGAAAGAGAGAGAGCGTGCACATGTGTGTGAGTGGCAGAGGCACAGAGGGAGAAAATCTCAAGCAGAATCCCCATTAAGCTTGGAACCTGATATGGGGCTCGATCTCATCACCCATGAGACCATGACCTGAGCCAAAACCAAGAGTCAGACACTTAACGGACTGAGCCAACAGCTCCCTGGCATCCTGGCATTCATTTTTCTTTAAATGTTTGGTAGAATTTACCAGTGAAACCATTTGGTCCTGGGCTTTTCTATGTTGGGAGTTGTTTTTTTATTTTTAATAGATTATTTATTTATTTATTTGACAGAAAGTGAGACAGAGACAGAGAGCACAAATAGGCAGAGAGGCAGGCAGAGGGAAAGGGAGAAGTAGGTTCCCTGCTGAGCAGAGAGCCCAATGAGGAGCTCTGTCCCAGGACTCCAAGATCATGACCTGAGCCAAAGGCAGATGCTTAACCGACTGAGCCACCCAGGCACCCCTGTTGGGAGGTTTTTGATTACTGATACAATCTCTTTGCTCATTATTTGTCTACTCAGGTTTCTTATTTCTTCATGATTCAGTTTGGGTAGGTTGTATGTTTCTAGGAATTTTTCCATTTCTTCTAGGTTATCCTATTTGTTGGCATAATATTTCATAGTAGTCTCTTATAATCCTATGTGTTTTTGTGGTATCAGTTATAATGCTTCCTCTTTCATTTCTGATTTTATTTTAAACTTTTTTTTTCTTAGTTTAGCTAAGATTTGTCAATTTTCTTTTTCTTTCCAAAAACACCTTAGTTTCATTTATCTTCTCTGTTGCTTCCTGGTCTCTATTTCATTTTTTTTTTAATGTACTGAGTTTTGTTATTTAGTTTGTTCTGCTAAAATTGTTCTTAGTTTGTTCTTTTTCTAGTTATTTGATCTATGATGTAAGATTGAGTCATGTTTCTTAATGTAGGCATTTTGTTGTCATAAACTTTCCTGTTATAAATGATTTTGCAGCATCCCATAGTTTTGATATGTTGTGCTTCCATTTTTGTTTGTTTCAAGATATTGCTTATATCCTTTTGATTTCTTCTTTCACCCATTGTTTGTTCAGTGGCACATTGTTTAAT
Organism: Eumetopias jubatus; assembly: GCF_037043125.1. NCBI lineage: Eukaryota > Metazoa > Chordata > Mammalia > Carnivora > Otariidae > Eumetopias > Eumetopias jubatus. The sequence goes on along the minus strand of NW_028274817.1, from coordinate 22,462,086 downwards.
CTTCACATATTTATGAATTATCCAGCTTTTCTCATGTTATTGATTTCTAGTTTCATAACCCTGTGGCCAGAAAAGATACTTGGTATATTTTCAATTTCTTTGCATTCGTTAAAACTTGTTTTGTGACTTAGCACATGATTTATCCTGAGGAATGTTCTGTGCACACTCAAGAAACATGTGGGGCGCCTGGGTGGCTCAGATGGTTAAGCGTCTGCCTTCGGCTCAGGTCATGATCCCAGGGTCCTGGGATCGAGTCCCGCATCGGGCTCCCTGCTCCTTGGGAGCCTGCTTCTCCCTCTGCTTCTCTCTCTCTCTCTCTCCCTCTGTCTCTCATGAATAAATAAATAAAATCTTAAAAAAAAAGAAACATGTGTATTTTGCTGCTATTGGTTGGAAAATTCTATATATATTTGTTAGGTCCATTTGATCTGAAGTATGGTTTAAGTCCATTGTTTCTTTGTTGATTTTCTGCCTGGATGATCTATCCATTGTTGGAAGTGGAATATTCAATTCCCCTTCTATTATTGTGTTGTTGTCTATTTCTTCTTCCAGATCTGTTAGCATTTGCTTAATATATTTAGTTGGATCAAATTAAAAAGATATAAAAATCATAAATATATATGCACCCAACTTCAGAGCAGCTAAATTAGAAACCAGCTGAGGAAAAGAAGATAGAGAGGAACAAAATAAATATTTAAAACAATAATGGCTAAGAATTTCACCAAATTAATGTCAGACAACAAACCACAGATTCAGGATGTTCAGAGAACATCAAGCAAGATAAATACTCCCCTCCAAAACACACCTAATCTTATCATTTCTAAATTAAAAAAAAATAAAGATAAAGAAAAAATCCTGAACAAAGCTGGAATAAAAGACACTTTACCAATAAAGGAAGAAAGATAAGAAATACATCCGATTTCTCCTCAGTAATAATTCCAGCAAGAAGAGAGGGATGTTGAGATGAGAAACAAAAACAAAAACATGATACATAGAATTCTGTACTCTTTGAAATTATCCTTAAAAAGTGAGAGGTGAGTGGTGTCAGCAATATGGCTGAATAATATGTCCCTCATTGGATACACCCCTCAACAATAATAATTTGTCCTCTTTCCATTGACAAAAGTTCTTTTGTGTGTGGTGGGATCCATCACCATATGCCAAAGGACCCAGGAGGAGTCCTGTCCCCTTATAATTCAGATTATTGGCATATAAACCTTAGTCCCTGCTGTGGACCCTGCATTGACCCCTGAACTGGCCCCAGACACTCTTGGTCATGGTCCAGTAGCCCCTAGAAATCACTGTCTTAGATAGTCACCCACAGAGGACAAAGCCTTCGTGGAACTCCAGATTTTTAGCAAAGAAATTTCAGCACATTGTATGGGATTGAATACACTGGAGAGGGTAAGGAAGAGGTACACTTTGTCTTTAACTGCCCCCCACGTCCCCCAAGGTGGCACAGATCAATGTCAAGGAAGAACTAATTGGCTTGTGATTTTTCTTTCTGGGGTAAGGAAGAACATATGAGTGAGTGCATGACAGTGTGGTAAATTGCCAAAAAGGCCCAATTCTCTATAACTTCATCCAGACAACTGAGTCATGAGTTGCGTGATGGGGGGTGGGAAGAGGCTATGCTAGATAGGGCTCTCAGAAGGTATTAGTAGTGGGATGCAGATTCTATTAACTGCATTACAGACTCCACCAAGAATCCTGCCACTAAGGTGCTGGAGGTGCCTCACCCACAGATCCCCCCAACTGGGTCACAGGTACATCCAGAACTCTGCATACCTTACTCATACACTGCTGAACTTTCTGGGCAGCTGTCTGTACACATTCCCAATACAGGTCAGAGTAATCTTTGGCAAACAGGTAGTGAGCACAGGCAGAAATCATACCCAGATCTCCAGGGAAAGACCACAAGCTTGAGCTATAAATCTCTGCCCATGGGAAAGCAAATGGGAGGCTGTCAGCACCCAGTCTAGTGCATTCCTGGATCAAGAGATGGCATACATGCTTAAGAATATTACCACAAGAGGGAGCAAGGAGATTGAAGCAAGCATATACATAAGAGGTCTGGGAGAACCTCAGAACCCCTAGCAGGGGTGTTTCTGTCCTGAAGTCAATTAGTCAAGCCTGGAAGAGATGGCTGCTACTATAAATGAAAAGATGGCAACACAAGACTTCAGTGAACATGAAAAATCAAAGAAACATGATATCACCAAAAGATCACAATAATCTTCCAGGAACTATCCCCAAAGACATGAAGATATAATTTTTTCCCAATAAAAAATTCATCATAGCTATTTTAAGGAAACTCAGTGACCTACAAGAAAACACAGAAAGATAGTTCAATGAAATCAGGAAAACAGTACACAAACAAAATGAGAAGTTTAACATAAAGAAGGAATAATAAAAAAAAACAGAAATTCTGGACTTTAAGAATTTGATAAATGAAACTAAAAATATAATTGAGAGCATCAACAGCAGAAGGATCAATCAGAAGAAATAAGTTGCCAGTTGGAATACAGAAATTTTGAAATTGCCAGTCAAGGGGAAACAAAGAAAAAGAATGAAAAAAAAAATGAAGAAAGCCTATGTAATCCATCAGACACCGTTAAAAAATGCTCTTTGAATTATTGTAGTTCCATAAGAAGAAAAGGAGAAAGGGGCAGAAAACTAATTTAAAAAAAATGGCTGAGAACTTCTCATATCTGGGGAGAAATTTTAGACATCCAAGTTCATGAAGCTAATAGGTCACCCCATAATTTTAAACCAAAACAATCTTCACCAAGAAACATTATAATAAAACTGTCGAAAATCAAAGACAAAGAAAGAATCTTAAAAGCAACACAGGAAAAGAAGATTGTAAGTTAAAAAGGAGCCTGAATTAGGCTATCAGCACACTTCTCAGCAGAAATATTACAAGCCCCAATAGAGTGGGATGACATATTCGATGTACTGGAAAAAAAAACTGCCAACCAAAAATACTATATCTGGTAAAGTTGTCCTTCAGAAATGAAGGAGAAATAAAGACTTTCCCAGACAAACAAAAGCTGAGGGAACGTATCACCACCAGACCTGCCTTACAAGAAATACTGAATGTAGTTTTTCAAACTGAAATGAAAGAATGCTAATTAATAACATGAAAATATATAACATAGTGATAAAGATAATTGTACAGTCAATTCAGAATACTTTCATACTGTAATGTGGCATATTAACCACTTAACTACAGTATAAAGATTAAAGGACATCATTATTAAAAATAACTATAGCTAACATAATCTATTAATAAATAAACAATATGAGAAGGGATAAATTGTGATGTCAAAAACACAAAAGGCAGGGTAGCAAAAGGATAGAATTTTGTGTGGGATTGAATTTAAGTTATCAGTATAAAGTAGATAATTATATATATATTTTAAAGATTTATTTATTTATTTGAGAGAGACAGAGAACATGAGCAAGAGGGGCAGAGGAAGAGGGAGAGAGAGAATCTCAATCAGACCCTCCACTGAGCATGGAGCCCAACTTGGGTTTTGAACCCATGACTTTGAGATCAGGACCTGTGCTGAAACCAAGATTTGGATGCCCAACGAACTAAGCCACCCAGGAACCCCCAGATTATTATATTATATTTTTATGTAAGTTTCATGGTAATCACAAAGCAAAAATCCACAGTAGATTCACTAAGATAAAGAAAAGAGAATTAAAACATATATTGTTATAGAAAAAAATGTTCCAAAGAAGGCAGCAAGAAAGGAACAAAGGAACTACAAAAAAGCCAGAACCAATTAATAAGATGATATTAGTAAGTTCTTACCTAACAACAATTACTCTAGTTGTAATGTATTGAATTCTCCAGTCAAAAGGCATAGGGTAACTGGATGCATAAAAAAAACAAGACATAACTACATACTGCCTACAAGAGAGCCACTTCAGCCCTAAAGACATACATAGACTCAAAGTGAAGGGATAGAAAAAGATTAACCATGCAAGTGAAAACCAAAATAAAGCAGGGGTAGCTATGCTTATATCAGATAAAACAGACTTTAAGACAAAAATGGTAACAAGAGATAAAGAAGGTCATTACATAATGATAAAAGGATCAGTTCATTAAGAAGATATAACAATCATAAATATATATGCACCCAACACTGGAGCACCTAAACATATTAAGGAACTATTAACAACTCTGAAGGGAAAAATAGACAACAATAAAATAATAGAAAGGGACCTCAATACCTACTTTCAGCAACTGATAGATCATCCGGACAGAAAATCAACAGGGAAACATTGGGTTTGAACTGTACTTTAAGCTAAGGGATATTATGTTAAAACTATTTAAGGATTATATTCTTAATTTTCCTTTTCATTATTTTTACAATATCTCAGGGAATTTTATCAGTTTACATGGTAATAAATCAGGATTCATGAAATGTTTATCTGGTGTATTCTTGTTATATTTTCTTCCTTAAAATCTATTCATATGAAAAATAACTTCTTTAAGAAGAAGAGGGAATCAGAGTAATTGAATGTACAGAGTCACTTCAACTATGAAAAAGTGAGGCTAATGAACACGTGTTTCATTTGACTTCTGCTTCTTTGAAGTTTCTTTTGCACAGTCAGATGAACTGAAAGAGAACTGGCAAAACTTTATTCACGTTATTTAGATTTAGGAGTTTTCTATGATTCTGAAGAATCATCTAAATGATGTACTTATGAACAAACAAAGAATTATGAAATTTTGAAATATCTATTACATGAACAGGTTGTTTGGATCACACATTAAAGAGAATAGAGAAAGGATTTGGGCAAATTTTATATACTTTTCATAGCACTTCTTGTATTCAAGATAGTATAGGTTCCTGTTTATTTAAAAAAATTTTTTTGAACAGGATATTTATATATAGGCATCACAAATAGCTCATTATGTTTTTATTTTGAGCACTTTGGGATCTTCCAAGACTGCTGTTTCTTTTTATTTTCTTTTATATGCTCTGATCTCATTTGCTATGTGGAAGAATTTACTTTAAATCTCTGACACTATTGATTTACCAGTACTTACATTTTTCAAGGCAATTCATGATTACAATATTTTGATTATTCACTATGTACAGTGTTGATCCAATTCAGTGACAGTGTGAAGAATCAGGAATCTAGGATCTATTACCATGATTTCATCTAGTTTAGCATGTACATAAAACCATGGTTAAAATGATTACTCAGTGAATATTAATATAGTTCAAACATCCATTGCAGATGCACTGTGCAATGTTATTGTTTTTATTGTGTGATATATTGAATAAAAAGTGTTTCAAGTCAGTAGACTGGGCAATGATTTCTTTGTCATACTGGAGATGCTTTAGTTCTTGATTTTTAGCTTTCTATTTTTGGAGGGAAGAAGTAAAATTTTATGTTTGTCATGTGTGGAATGTGTAATTCCCATAATACTGTGACCTCAAAGCACCCTTGAGATACTTAATATCAACTGCTTGATTGGTAACAAAAACCTTTGTTGTATTGTCTCTCCAGGCCTCACTGATATGCTTAGGGTGCTATTTGACAGGTCATATCTATCTCTACTTCCAGTAGCATAATAATAGGCAGAATAGATTTTGGTGGTATAAGATTAGTGAGATAGTTTAGTAGAGAAACATACCTTGAATCACTAATGTTGGTACAGAAAATTTGATTTTTCCATAGTGCATAATTTGTTCCCATTCCATAGTGCATAATTTATTCCCATTACTTTGAACACAAGCTAAGGAAAGCACAGAGCAGTTTTCCAGTTTTTCTACTCTGCCTATTTAATTGGGTGAAAGGAAAAAGAAATTACTGAGATTTCTCACTGTTCAGAAGATAGAGAAGGTCAGGGTCAGAACTGTGGAGTTTTAAGTGTCCATAAACTAAAATCACATTGCTTACATGTGTTCATGATAATTCCTTGGTTGAATATATGAATACTCTTATAAACATAGTGAAAGAGTTTGTATTTTTACCAAAATTTAATAATGTGGTCATGTATTCTTGTGATTTCATAGTATTTTTTATCTTTTGAAATAAAAGTATATTTGGAAATTTTGTAAGTGAACATAAAGGGAGTTAACTGAATGCAATATTACAGTATTTAAGTATATACACGGGAGATTAAGGGACTTTGCCCACAATATGTTTCAACTCTGTAGCTCCCTCAGTAACTAAAACCTAGTTATTCAGAAATCACATTAGAGGTACAGGTTACTTTGGGTCCTTGGTAGAAATCAATGTGCATGAAATACATCAAACTCCAAGAGGAAAACTCTGTCATGTACAAGTCAGTTCATCTGTCTAATGAAATCACTAGAGAACTGTGTACATAAGATTTAAATTAAGTGAATAAATTTTGTCCCTGGTTTAGCAATTGTGCAAAAGTATGATTGCAGCCAGCAATTCATTGATTATTAATGAAGCTTTTAATAATCCACTGGCTAGGCTGTCCTTTTCACTGGCAAAATCTGACCTTTAAATTAATACTATTCTTTTAAATTGTTTTATCTTGTATTTTCTCAGTACTGTTTTCTTCTTTTTTGGCACATACAGTACTTTCTTAGTTTTGAAAAGCACATATGTATTTTCTGGAAGATAATCATAAACATTTAAAGTAGAAATATACAATTAATTTTAGTTTAAACCAACCAAAATTGATATGGACCATAGTCATTAAAAAAGGATCTTGTTTTCTGGATTTATTATCTTTTCCTCCAAGCTCATTAAGAAACAGTCTAGCAAAGGGCTAAGGTCTCAATTAATTTTAATGGACATGACCAGAGTTTAATGAAGTGTGTGTTTTAATTTCCTGAGATTAAGCTAAATTGTAGCCTTAGTTTGTTATTGATAGAAGTAAGATTTTGATCAAGACGTTCTAAATAGTATTTTAAAAGAAATTCATAAAGTTGGTAACCTATGGAAAAGATTATTGGTTTGTCTAGAAAAAATTAACATAAACTTAAAAATAAGTGAAGAAAGCTGACCACTAACTAATAATTCTAAATATATATTTTCAAATACAGATACTGATCCAGATTTAGCAAGTGGTAGATACAAAAACCCATCTGCTATCACATTGTTTGTGACTATATAGGTAAACTATCCAAGGTTCTGAATATCTGTGTCATGAATGGCAAGCAGTGTAATTTAAAAGCTGCCCAAAATAGCATTCTTGTAGCCTTCAATCATTAAAGTAGTCCATCAAATATTTTGGTGGTGTTTCTTTTCCAAAATGGTACTAGGTGAATGATATTTTATTTTGAGAGGTTTTTAGCTTGGTTCAAGTAGTGTTGGTCAGTTGCCAAGAAGATAAAAACTGTAATGAATAGATTCATCTTCCATGCTATTAGCTAAGCAAAACTGTCCAAGCATTTAAACATTTTTGGAAATTCCAACCCCTGTGAATGGTAGAAAAGAAAACAACCTAGTCAGAGGAATCCTACTTCATTCTTAGATTAGCATATTAACTCTCAAATAATTAATTTCAGTGACAGGAAGAGCATACCTCTCAGAAAGCTATCAAGGAAAGTTCTAATTCTTTAGTAATTCATGAACTTTAACTACTAAAATATGTTATATAAAATTTTCTTTAAATATTTAACATGATTAGGTCATTTTTTTAGAACACAGTGATAATGAGGCTGGTGTGTGTGTATGTGTGTGTGTTTGGGATGTAATGGCTAATTTTATGTGTCAAGTTAGCTCAGGTATGGTGCCTGGTTATATGGTCAAACACTTGTCTAATTATTATGAAAATATTTTTATACATGATAAAAATTTACAACCAGTTGACATTAAGGCAGATTACCTTTCATAATGGGGGTGAACTTCATGCAATCAGTCCAAGGCCTTAAGACCAAGATTGAGGTTTTCCAAAGGTGTTCAGCCTTAAGACTGCAGCATAGAAACCATGCTGCAGTTTCCACTCTGCTGTTCTGTCTTATGGATTTTGGACTCAAAACTGCATCATCAACTCTTACATGAATTTCCATCCTGCTGGCCTGCCTTGCAGATTTCATACTTGTTGACCTCCTCAATTACATGGTCATGTGATCCAATTCCTTAAAGAAATCAGTCTCTCTCAGTAGATTAGACATAGATATTTAGATATATAGATATAGATACCATCTGTTCTACTTCTAGGGAGAGCCCTGACTGATGCATGGGTCATGCTAACTTTGTCCTAGACATATATCTCACAAAGATAGGCGTTTTACCCAAGGGGCAAAGGGCAAGGTATGAGTATGTATAATGTGGTATAAACCAATAACCACTAAAAAAACTCAGTGTTTTTTTTTCTTCTTACAGGGGAACTGGGATGGGAAAAAAAGAGTACAACAGATAGAGAGTTTTAAAAGTAACCTCGGGCACCTGGGTGGCTCAGTTGCTAAGTGTCTGCCTCCGGCTCAGGTCATGATCCCAGGGTCCTGGGATCGAGTCCCACATCGGGTTCTCTGCTCAGTGGAGAGCCTGCTTCTCCCTTTCCCACTCCCTCTGCTTGTGTTCCTGCTCTCGTTGTGTGTCTCTCTCTCTCAAATAAATAAATAAAATCTTCAAAAAAAAAGTAATCTCAAATTCCAAAGTAAATGAGATTTTTCTTGTCATCATTTCTTATCTCAACAAAAACTTAAAATTCAACCTTGGTGATTCACAGGGAGTATAACAAATGAAACAGTTAAATATGGTAAATATCAAGCACACGCAACACTCACACTATTAAGGAAACTTCTGCTTTGGGTTTCTTCAGCTACCTACTATGACTTCCACAATGCTGGGGGCTTATTTTGAATTGACACACATATCCGACTTGTTTTGACAAACAATTACAAAGATTAATTAGTTCTTGGGCACTTTATTCTAAGTGTGTGACTTTTCTAGCTAGTGTCATTGTTAGTGCAGTGGACTTGGACTATTTTGCACTAACTGTGACAATGCCAAATATGTGTGTTTATATGTTGCTTTGTGTTCTTTTCTGGTGCTCAGGCTGAGCCCAGTAATGACTACAGAGCAACACAGCTAGTTGTAAATGATGTATGAAATTAAAAAAATATATATTTGGCCAGTGCATTCAAAGAATGCAGAGTAGAGAGGAAATGCTGTGTACAACTGTTCCTTAGTTTAGTTTGTACATATCTTGATATGCTGCCAATTCAAGAAGGGGAAGACCAAAACCCAGCAAATTTGGGAGCACTAACCTTTCCTTTATTGCATTGTAGCCTTTCATATTCTTATTTGGCTCTTTTCCTATACTTATTTTTAAATATCTGATAGATGTTTTAATTATGGACATTAAAATAATAGTACATATTGATGTTTAAATCTCTGTAGACAAGAGGGGAAATAGAGTGCATGGCATTTTTGCCAGGTGCAATTCTTTTCCTTTCAGAGAGGTCTTTCTCACTATCTTCTACCTAAGCAACCTGCATCTGATATGTCTACAGGTCCATATACCACCATTGGTTTTCTTATCTTCCATTCCTTTGTTTCTACATTTATGATTAATGCTAATGAAGAATATGTTAACGTTTTATCTGTTGATTCATTCAACTGAGTGAAATAAGCAATTTTTTATCTTTAAATTTTTTATTGTTATGTTAATCACCATACATTACATCATTAGTTTGTGATGTAGTGTTCCATGATTCATTGTTTGTGCATAACACCCAGTGCTCCACGCAGAATGTGCCCTCTTTAATACCCATCATCAGACTAACCCATCCCCCCACCTCTCTCCCCTCTAGAACCCTCAGTTTGTTTTTCAGAGTCCACCATCTCCCATGTTTCATCTCCCCCTCCGATTTACCTCCCTTCATTCTTCCCTCCTGCTATCTTCTTTTTTTTTCTTAACATATAGTGCATTATGAAATAAGCAATTTGAGGAGAGAAGAGAATCAACCTATTATTTCATTGTCATCAGTATTCTTAGTCAAAAGTCAGACCAGTATCTTTTGGGAGATTTTACTTTCTGATACCTTAGAATAAGATCGTGGTTAAGAGTTCCAAAACTGGAATCATATTGCCAGGGTTTGAATTCTGGCTCCAACTCTTACTAACTATATGTCCTTGGTAAAATCATTTATACTTTCTGTGCTTCCCCCACCCATAAAATTGTCATATTCTAGTGTATTTATATCTTTTGTGAAAATTATTATTTTGAAGATTAAATGAGATGTTAAATGTAAAACTTTTTGGAGATTTCCTGACCAGTAAAGAGAATCAAGTCATATATAGTATTTTTTTTCCTCTCCCCTTCCCAGCTTTATTCAGGCATAACTGACAATTAAAATACTAATATGTTTAACATGTACAGTGTGATGATTTGTATATGTATACATTGTGAAATAATTATCACAATCAAGTTAATTAGCATGCCCATTACCTCACATTGTACGTGTGTGTATGTGTGTGTGAGAGAGATAATGTTTAAGATATATTTTAAGCAAATTTCCAGTATACAGACAGTGCTATTTACTATAATCACCATGTTGTACATTAGATTATCAGAACTTACTTATAACTGAAAGTTTGTATCCTTTGAACAACACATCCCCATTTCTCCCACATCCAGTCCCTGGCAACCACCATTTTATTCTGTTTTTATGAGTTCAACATTTTTTTCCTAATTATTATTATTATTCTTTCCTATTAGAACCTTGGAAAGTATCGACCATAGCAAAGAACATGGACACATGAAATAGGAGCTCTTAAAATTTTATATGGTTATTATATGTATATTAGTCAAAGGTTGATAACATTTGATATTTTACTTTTTCTGAATTACAAAGAATGTGACTATAAATTTAATTTTACCATAGGTTGTTATATTTAACCCTTTTGTAACTTTTTGAGTGTAATAATATTGCTTCAAAACCATATGACAGAAGCTGAGATTGGATAGTTCTGAAATCTATAAAATGTCATGTACTAAGCAAAAACAGATTGTTTCATCAAATCCCAGGACTTTAAAAAAAAGTAAGGGGTGTGCTTTGGAAAACTCAGTAGTCCTATTTCATATAGCAAGTATTAAACTCGTGAAACTTATTATCCAAAGGGAATCCAACGCATATTTATTGTAAAATGTTTAGTAAGTTGCTAGATTTTAAAGATATAATGACATCTTAAGAAAAACTAGAATGAAATCAGAATCTCTCACAACATGACTAACTGGAGCATTCAGGCCAGAATCTTAATGAGCAATGATGAAGATCCAGTATGTCCATAGTGAATATCATATTTTCAAAAGCTCAAAAATTTTCTGAATTTTCTGAGTTATTAGACTTCTTTAAGTAAAATGACAAATAGCTTTTTTTTTTGCAAATAGATACAACAATGTATATGTAGAAGCTACCAAATTCTTCCATTTTTTTTTATAGATGAGATGATCCTGAACATAATCTGAAAAAGATACATCTTTAAACAGTGTTCTGAAGATGTAGGATGAACTAGAGAATGAAAATGTTAACCAATATAGATCATTTTTAAATAAGACAGTTTTATTTATTTGTTTTTAAATTTTATTTTAATTCCAGTTGGTTATCATACAGTGTTATATTAGTTTCAAGTTTACAGTATAATGATTCAACAATTCTATACATTACTAAGTGTTCATCAAGATAAGTGTACTCTTAATCCCCATCCCCTACTTCAACAACCCCCTCCATCCCCCTCCCCTCTGGTAACCATGAGTGTTCTCTATAATTAAGAGCCTGTTTTTTGGTTTGTCTTCCCTCTCTCTTTTTTTTTTATTTTTGCCCATTTGGTTTCTTTTTTTTCTTTTCAAAGTTAATACATCTGTATTGAACAACCATCTGACAGATGAAGTTGATTAATACATCCTTCTGTCTTAAAATTATTTTCATAGGAGAAAGGCACTTGTCCTAAAGTCACATCCTTTTTCTTAGGGTTAGATTTATTTTGCATCTTCTGTACAATAACATCCTGTTATTGTTACTGCATCATGGTATCCAGTCCACAGACAAGTCTATATTTGATATTATAAGGTCTGACGGGTAGTTTGGACTCCTCCCATCAGAACTGTTTTATAGAAGTACAGAGGTTCATAGAAGCATAAGTTTGCATACTACTACATTGGCCCTGTAACTTTATAGCTGGAGGAAACTTTCACTGCTTCAGTTCCTCTTGGTAATAGAAAATTTACAGTTTGAGATTTATTCCTGATGCAAAAATTTGCTAGAGACAACCAAGTAAACCAGAATTTTAACCAGTAAACCAAGAATTTTCACAATTATTTGGAAACACAGAATTTTCCCAAATGACAGTTTGTTACTTTAAGACCATTAGAAATAGCTTCAAAACAAGTATATCATGGCAATACCGTTTTTAATAGTTTCTGCTTCTAGCCAAGTTTGAGGAGAAAGTTAAAAAAAAAGATAAACATTAAGTTGATGAGAAAATCTCATTCCATCAAAAAGAACTCTTAGAAAATACTAGTGTTTAAGGTAAACCACTACCTCTTCACCCATAATGAAGGTCCTATCATTCACATGACTTTATCACTGAAAACCCAAAGCAGATGATGCTCTTGACTTATACCAATGGCATTGTGACGATTAAGGTAGTTTTCTCTTTGATAAATCTGGCTGTAGTCATTTCAGTATCCACAGATTCTGGAAGATTCTGATGTAATCTGTACTTCTCAGAGACCTCAATCAATAAATCATCCTCAGAAACACTAAGATCACAGAGAGATACTGAATTAATACCAGGTAATTCAACTTTTATTTCAATTTCCAGAGGTTTCTCATTCTGGTCAGCCACAATTTTTAATTCATAGGCTGGTTCCTTCATCTCTACCTGGATCTCTGTACTGGAAATCTCCTCAATCAGACACCTTGTTTTGCTTGAAACTTCACCTTTTGGCAATAAAAGCTGAAAGTGATCTGAATTGCTCACAGTCCTACTTATCTGTTCAGGCGTTAGTTCCTTTCTCATTTTCTCTCTTAAATCTGTGGGGTCAGCTTGCATTCCCATCAGATTTTGTTTCATCCTTTGAATGTTTCCTTTTATTCTAAATTTAGTGATACTGTAAGAGTATGAGACAGTGAACTGGAATTGTTCCTCAATGCATTTCATGGTCATCTGTATTAATTGATCTTTTTTCACTTGGTCCTTTTCTGCTGCCTGGAGAACATCAGGATTGTAGGCAACATAGATGACTGTATAAACATCTGATGTCTCAGACATATCTTCTGGTCTGCCAGCACTTAGAGGTACTGGATGAGTGGTTGACTGGGGAGCTGGGATCCTTTTCCACTGACACAGGTTAATAAAAAGTACTTTTTCCTTTGGTTTCAGGATCCTGGTTTGTAGACAGAGCTGTGGTTCTGGGGTGGCACAGCGCTGTTTCCCTTATTTCAGCTGCTGTTGAATGAACTTCTCGTAGCTCTCAGGATTAGTTTCAGCCAGATCATCTAGGAGGTTCCAGAACTGAGTAACCTGGGTGAGCAGACCCTTTGAGGAAGACTCCATGATTGAGGTAAACAGGCCTCTTGAGTCTGTGGAAAGATAGGACTTCAGGGGAAAAAAGGTCTGTGTAACTAATGGTTCATTTCTCTTCTCTCGGTTTGCCCATTTGGTTTCTTAAATTCCACATATGAGTGAAATCATGGTATTTGTGTTTTTCTGACTGACTTATTTTGCTTAGCATTATACTCTCTAACTCCATCCATGTCTATTGCAAATGGCAAGATTTCATTCTTTTATATGGCCGAATAATATTCCATTTGAGACATTATATATACAATGGGGTGCATGTATTCCTTTGAATTCATCTTTTATACTTTTTGGGTAAATACTGAGCAGTGCAATTACTGGATTGTAGGGTAGTTCTATTTTTAACTTTTGAAGACCTCCATACTGTTTTCCAGAGTGATTGTACCAGTTTGCTTCCCCACCAACAGTGCAAGAGGGTTCCCCTTTCTCTGCATCCTTGCCAAAATCTATTGTTTCCTGTGTTGTTAATTTTAGTCATTCTGACAGGTGTGAAGTGATATCTCATTGTGGTTTCAATTCACATTTCTCTGATAATGACTGATGCTGAGCATCTTTTTCTTAATTTAAATTCAATTAGCCAAAATATAGTACATCATTAGTTTTTTTAAAGATTTTATTTATTTATTTGAGAGAGAGAAAGAGAGAGAGAGAGCATGAGAGGGGGGAGGGTCAGAGGAAGAAGCAGACTCCCCGCTGAGCAGGGAGCCTGATGTGGGACTTGATCCCGGGATTCCAGGATCATGACCTGAGCCGAAGGCAGTCGCTTAACAACTGAGTCACCCAGGCACCCACATCATTAGTTTTTGATGTAGTGTTCAATGATTCATTAATTGTGTATAACACCCAGTGCTCATCACATCCCATGCCCTCCTTAATGCCCATCACCCAGTTACCTCATCCCCTTACCCCTTCCCTTCTGCAACCCTCAGTTTGTTTGCCAGAGTTAAGAGTCCCTCATGGTTTTCCTTCCTCTTTGATTTCTTCCCATTCAGTTTTCCCTTCCTTCCCCTAAGGTCCTCTGCTCTATTCCTTATATTCCACATATGAGTAAAACCATACAACAATTGTCTTTCTCTGATTGACTTATTTCACTTTACATAAAACCCCCCAGTTCCATCCATGTCAATGCAAATGGTAGGTATTCATCTTTTCTGATGGCTGAATAATATTCCATTGTACATATGAATTACATCTTCTTTATCCATTCATCTATTGAAGGACATCTCAGATCCTTCCACAGTTTGGCTATTATGGACATTGCTTCCACAGTTTGGCTATTGTGAAAATTGGGGTGCATATGACCCTTCTTTTCACTACATCTGTATCTTTGGGGTAAATACCCAGTAATACAATTGCTGGGTCATAGGGTAAGTCTATTTCTAACTTCTTGAGGAACCTCAATACTGTTTTCCAAAGTGGCTCTACCAGCTTGCATCTCCACCAACAGTGTAGGAGGTTCTCCTTTCTCCACATCCTCACCAACATTTGTTGTTCCCTGTCTTGTTAATTTTAGCCATTCTGACTGGTGTAAGGTGGTATCTCATTGCGGTTTCAAGTTTTATTTCCCTGATGGCAAGTGATGTGGAGAACTTTTCCATGTGTCTGTTGGCCATTTGTATGTTTTCTTTGGAGAAATGTCTGTTCATGTCTTCTGCCCATTTCTTGACTGGATTATTTGTTTTTTGGGTGTTGAGTTTGATAAGCCACAGCAACTTCTTGCTAGACACATCTCCAAAAGCAAGGGAAACAAAAGCAAAAATGAACTACTGGGACCTCATCAAGATAAAAAGCTTTTGCACAGCAAAGGAAACAGTTGACAAAACCAAAAGACAACCTACAGAATGGGAGAAGATATTTGCAAATGTCTTATCAGATAAAGACTAGTATCCAAGATCTACAAAGAACTTATCAAACTGGCTTACTTTTAAAACCCTTAGACATAAGTGACTCCATTTCATTTCACTTTTCACAATATATACAATGTAGTACCAGTCAGCCTTAAAAAAGAAAATAATCTGCAATATGCTACCAGGTGGATGAACCTCAAGGACATTATGCTTAGTAAAAGAATTCAGCCACAGAGACAATTACTGCATCATTCTATTTATTTTTTTAAAGATTTACTTATTTATTTTAGAGGGAGGGAGGGAGAGAGAAAGAGTGTGTGTGAGAGTGAGCATGATTGGGGGTAGGGGGTAGAGGCAGAGGGAGAGAATCTTTTAGCAAACTCCCTGCTGAACATGGTGATTGAGGCAGGGCTCAATCCCAGCCATGAGATCAGACCCTGAGTCAAAAACCAAGAGTCAGATGCTCCACCAACTGAGCCACCCAGGCACCCATTGCATTTATATGAAGTATCTAAGATAGTCAAATTTATAAAATGAAAGAATGGAATGGTGGTTGCCAGGGGCTGTAGGGAGGGAGAAATGGGGAGCCTTAATGGGGCATGAAGTTTCAGTTAATCAAGATGAATTAGCTCTAGAAATCTTCTGTGTAATGTTGCAACTATAGTTATAGATGATATTCACTTAAAAATTTGTTAGGAGACTAGATCACCTGTTAAGTGTTCTTATCACAATAAAAAATGAAAATGAGAAAGTGCATATTGCTTTATATGGAAGGTGAGTCAAGTATTATTTAAATGTTACACTAAATACTGTAAATAAAATGCTTCTCTTTATAAAGCAAATTACCTTCTCTAAAACATCTATTAAGTAAATCAGAATTTTCTTCTGTTGTTTTTCTTAGGGAAAGTTTCATCTGCATTCATAGATTATTTTTTATGTTGCCTTCTTTCACACCTAGAACTCTAGAAATATTGGAAGGGGGGGTCTACAATGGAAATATTTATAGAGATTATATA